>NC_060195.1:27531527-27606527 GCF_021184085.1 Oncorhynchus gorbuscha
GACTTGCCTCCCAGTGGGAGTGAAACTCTTCCCTCTCTCTCCTGTACTCACCTGTTCCAACAGATGCCACATGGTCAGTCAGCCAATAAGAACCATCCCTCACACCTGTCAGAGGTCATGACCTCTGTAACTCTGTTGGATCAGAGGAATCCATTCCATCACACCTCCTTCTGTCTGTCTCTTCATGCCTTCATCAGTCTACTCACAGAGGTGACAATCCCCCTCTTCATTACTCTGTATCTCCGGGCCTGATCAGCAGCAAGACCAGGTTTACATGCCAAGCCCTTCACACTTGGACACACGCACACCCACACACACTAAGCCCCTCCACACACACTAAGCCCCTCCACACACCCTCCTGTCTGGAACAGGCCAACACTTGTGCCATCAGTCTTACGATAGACACCTGAGAAGGAACTGGGATCTGAGACAGGGGATAATGAAAGACTATATATAAATCCTGATCCCCAACAGCAAGTGGCTTCATTAAAAAGAAACACAGGAATTCACAGAGTGCTACTCAGCATGCTAATAGGCTAACGTGTGTGTCTCTGGTGACACAATGGGCTGTATGGAGGAGAGAGGTAGGGACTGTGTACTGGGCTGTATGGAGGAGAGAGGTAGGGACTGTGTACTGGGCTATATGGAGGAGAGAGGTAGGGTCTGTGTACTGGGCTGTATGGAGGAGAGAGGTAGGGACTGTGTACTGGGCTGTATGGAGGAGAGAGGTAGGGACTGTGTACTGGGCTGTATGGAGGAGAGAGGTAGGGACTGTGTACTGGGCTGTATGGAGGAGAGAGGTAGGGACTGTGTACTGGGCTGTATGGAGGAGAGAGGTAGGGACTGTGTACTGGGCTGTATGGAGGAGAGAGGTAGGGTCTGTGTACTGGGCTGTATGGAGGAGAGAGGTAGGGACTGTGTACTGGGCTGTATGGAGGAGAGTGGTAGGGACTGTGTACTGGGCTGTATGGAGGAGAGAGGTAGGGACTGTGTACTGGGCTGTATGGAGGAGAGAGGTAGGGACTGTGTACTGGGCTGTATGGAGGAGAGAGGTAGGGACTGTGTACTGGGCTATATGGAGGAGAGTGGTAGGGACTGTGTACTGGGCTGTATGGAGGAGTTGTCAGACTTGATTTGCCCTAAGGAGAAATGTATCAAGCCCTACACAATATGTCCATTCATTATAATCCACATAACAATTCACATTTCCTATGGCAGCAGGATTAGGGTGATAGAGAGATACAGCATATAGGCTAAGGTCATGGATAATGTTGCAGGTCGGATCATGTTTTAACATGGTTAGATGGAGGATGGAAGAGAGAGAGAGAGAGAACAGGAGGAGGACAACATGGGGAGAGTTCTATGGAGATACGCGATCTCAGTAGTGATGAGAACAGGTGTAGGATCAGCCAGAGATATACACCATAGAAGCACATGCCATGATACAATGGAAATATTGAATCACAGTAACCAACAGAAAACCCCTTGCTTTGTACTCACTACTCTGTGTATTGGCTGAATCATATAAATACAATCTAGATTATATTACTATGGGCTGAATGCAGAGACGGAGGAAGGCATATAAAAAGAGGAATATAGAACAGTGGTGACTCAGTGGGTATGGCCATTCTAGTCATTCTTCTCATTCCGTTTCTATAGAGGACTCTGGTGTTAGTTAAACCAGCCAGATGCAGCTCGTCCTATTGGTGCTAACATGCTGGGCCGTGCAGAGCTCAGCTCAGTGTGTGTGTGTGTGTGTGTGTGTGTGTGTGTGTGTGTGTGTGTGTGTGTGTGTGTGTGTGTGTGTGTGTGTGTGTGTGTGTGTGTGTGTGTGTGTGTGTGTGTGTGTGTGTGTGTGTGTGTGTGTGTGTGTGTGTCCATGTCTGTTTCTGTGCATGTGTGCACACTCATGTGCATTCTTGGGCAGTACCGGCAGTGCTGGCCCAGCACACATGGACACCACCCCATTACCACCAGTAGCCCCCCCCCCCCAGTACCCCAACCAGTACACCAAGTGCCCCCACCCCATTACCACCAGTAGCCACCCCAATACGCCAACCCAGTACACCCAGTTCCCCCACCCCATTACCCCCAGTAGCCCCCCAGTACCCCAACCCAGTACTCCCAGTTCCCCCACCCCATTACCCCCAGTAGCCCCCCAGTACCCCAACCTAGTACACCCAGGTCCCCCACCCCATTACCCCCAGTACCCCAACCTAGTACACCCAGTGCCCCCACCTCAGTCCCCCAGCCCTGTACCCCAACCCAGTACACCCAGGTCCCCACCCCAGTAACTCCACTATCCCCAGTAACCCCACCCCAGTATCCACAGTATCCCCAGTACCCCCAGTAACCCCAGTATCCCCAGTAATCCTAGTATCCCCAGTAACCCCAGTATCCCCACTAACCCCAGTACCCCCACCCCAGTAACCCCACCCCAGTAACCCTACTATCCCCAGTAACCCCAGTATCCCCACTAACCCCAGTACCCCCACCCCAATATCCCCAGTACCCCCACCCCAGTAACCCTACTATCCCCAGTAACCCCAGTATCCCCAGTACTCCCAGTACCCCCACCCCAGTACTCCCAGTACCCCCACCCCAGTATCCCCAGTAACCCTAGTACCCCCACCCCAGTACCCCCAGTACCCTCACCCCAGTATCCCCAGTAACCCCAGTATCCCCGGTAACCCCTGTATCCTCAATATCCCCAGTACTCCCATTAACCCCCGTGTCCCTAGTATCCCTATTATCCCCAATACTCCCAGTATCCTCAGTGTCCCCCGTACCCCCACCCCAGTATCCCCAGTAACTCCTGTATCCTTAGTATCCCCAATACCCCCACCCCAGTATCCCCAGTGTCCTCAGTATCCCCAGTAACCCCAGTATCCTCAGTATTCCCAGTACCCCCACCCCAGTATCCACAGTATCCCCAGTACCCCCAGTAACCCCAGTATCCTCAGTATCCCCAGTACCATCACCCCAGTACCACTACCCCAGTACTCCCAGTAACCCCAGTATCCCCAGTACTCTCAGTATCCCCAGTACTCCCAGTACTCCCAGTATACCCAGTACTCCCAGTAACCCCTGTATCCTCAGTACCCCCAGTAACCCCAGTATCCCCAGTAACCCCTGTAACCCCAGTACTCCCAGTACTCCCAGTATACCCAGTAACCCCAGTATCCCCTGTATCTTCAGTACTCCCAGTAACCCCAGTACCCCCTGTATCCTCAGTACTCCCAGTACTCCCAGTAACCCCAGTTAGGATAAAAGCGTCTGCTAAATGGCATATATTATCCACAGTAATCCCCAGTATCCCCAGTACTCCCAGTACCCCCCACCCCAGTATCCCCAGTAACCCCAGTAACCCCAGGATCCCCAGTACTCCCAATATCTCCAGTACTCCCAGTACTACCAGGACTCCCAGTAACCCCAGAATCGACAGTAATCCCAGTATCCCCAGTACTCCCAGTATCCCCAGTACCCCCACCCCAGTATCCCCAGTAACCCCAGTATCCCCAGTACTCCCAGTACTCCCAATATCCCCAGTACTCCCAATATTCCCAGTATCCCCAGTAACCCCAGTATCCCCAGTATCCCCAGTAACCCCCAGTATCCTCAGTAACCCCCAGTATCCTCAGTAACCCCCAGTAGTCCCAGTAACCCCAGTAACCCCAGTAACCCCAGTACCCCCTGTATCCTCAGTACTCCCAGTAACCCCAGTATCCAAAATAACCCCTGTATCCTCAGTACCCCCAGTAACCCCAGTATCCCCAGTACTCTCAGTATCCCCAGTACTCCCAGTACTCCCAGTATACCCAGTAACCCCAGTATCCCCAGTAACCCCTGTATCCTCAGTACTCCCAGTAACCCCAGTACCCCCTGTATCCTCAGTACTCCCAGTAACCCCAGTTAGGATAAAAGCGTCTGCTAAATGGCATATATTATCCACAGTAATCCCCAGTATCCCCAGTACTCCCAGTACCCCCCACCCCAGTATCCCCAGTAACCCCAGTAACCCCAGGATCCCCAGTACTCCCAATATCTCCAGTACTCCCAGTACTACCAGGACTCCCAGTAACCCCAGAATCGACAGTAATCCCAGTATCCCCAGTACTCCCAGT
This sequence comes from Oncorhynchus gorbuscha, assembly GCF_021184085.1. Lineage (NCBI taxonomy): Eukaryota > Metazoa > Chordata > Actinopteri > Salmoniformes > Salmonidae > Oncorhynchus > Oncorhynchus gorbuscha. Next base: position 27,535,652 of record NC_060195.1, read on the forward strand.
ATCCCCAGTACCCCCACCCCAGTATCCCCAGTAACCCCAGTATCCCCAGTACTCCCAGTACTCCCAATATCCCCAGTACTCCCAATATTCCCAGTATCCCCAGTAACCCCAGTATCCCCAGTATCCCCAGTAACCCCCAGTATCCTCAGTAACCCCCAGTATCCTCAGTAACCCCCAGTAGTCCCAGTAACCCCCAGTAGTCCCAGTAACCCCAGTAACCCCAGTAACCCCAGTACCCCCTGTATCCTCAGTACTCCCAGTAACCCCAGTATCCAAAATAACCCCTGTATCCTCAGTACCCCCAGTAACCCCAGTATCCCCAGTACTCTCAGTATCCCCAGTACTCCCAGTACTCCCAGTATACCCAGTAACCCCAGTATCCCCAGTAACCCCTGTATCCTCAGTACTCCCAGTAACCCCAGTACTAACCCCAGTCCCCAGTAGCCCCTGTATCCTCAGTACTCCCAGTACTCCCAGTAACCCCAGTTAGGATAAAAGCGTCCATATATTATCCACAGTAATCCCCAGTATCCCCAGTACTCCCAGTAACCCCAGTAACCCCAGGATAGGATAAAAGGACTCCCAGTAACCCCAGAATCCACAGTAAAATGGTATATATTATCCACAGTAATCCCCAGTATCCCCAGTACTCCCAGTACCCCCACCCCAGTATCCCCAGTAACCCCAGTATCCCCAGGATCCTCAGTAACCCCCAATATCTCCAGTAGTCCCAGTAATACCAGGACTGTATCCTCAGTAACCCCAGAATAACCCCACAGTAATCCCAGTATCCCCAGTATCCCCAGTATCCCCAGTACTCCCCCCCAGTAACCCCAGTATCCCCAGTATCCTCAGTAACCCCAGGATCCCCAGTAGTCCCTCCCAATATCTCCAGTACCCCTGTATCCCAGTACTCCCAGGAGTCCCAGTAACCCCAGAATCCCCAGTAATCCCAGTATCCCCAGTACCCCCAGTATCCCCAGTACTCCCAGTATCCCCAGTACTCCCAGTATCCCCAGTACTCCCAGTATCCCCAGTAACCCCAGTAACCTCAGTATCCCCAGTATCCCCAGTAACCCCAGTATCTCTAGTAACCCCAGTATCCCCAGTAACCCCATTACTGGTTTGGAACTGTGTTTCTTAGCTAAAGTATGTAACAGTTACAGGTCAGATGTCTATCAGTGACAGGTCAATGTCAAAGTCAGTTCAATTTATTCTTGTTATTAGAATCAGAACTCCCTGGCACTTTAATGTAAAATTCAAACAGAGTGCGTTGGAATGTCAGAGATGTGGACTGTCCTAAAATATCATTATGGACAGGAGGCAAAATAGATGTGCATGTGGTCAACAACAACAGCTGTTTTTGTGTGGCCTTCATACCATGCCAGTGCAGCTCAATATACATGACAGTCATTCCAAGACATCACGGGCGGATTGGGTTTCAATCCTTCTCCCAGTCAGTCTCATCTCAAAGCAGTTCATAATGTCCACAAAGTTCCAAAAGACCTCCAACACCTTTTCATTTACACAAATAAAGCATAAACAATATCTAACTAAAGGGACTGAGCGATTAACCAAACTTTCATTTTTTTTAATAACAATGTCAGTTCAATTGCTTGAATTCCATTCCCTCTGTTTTTGTTCTGTGATCTCAATGCAGACACTGCAGTTTCTCTAGAGGTAAAGCAGATCAAGCCAGAACTGTGCAATGTAGAATGGAATTGAAGTTTCCAACAGGCCAATATTCCACATAATTACCAGTTTTCTGCATAAACTAACTACAAAAACTATAATCCATTGCGCTCCGATTTGTCTGGTGTGCGTCTCGTTTACGCTCGCTATATAAAAGAGACAGAAGAATGCAGGTTGGAAAGGGATAGAGAGCAGTTGCTTCGTGAGGTATCTCTACCTGAAAATACATGATCTATGCCATTGATAGTTGGTATTCAGGCATCATAAAAGTACGCCTTATTTACATTAAAGAACTACTAAAATAGTGTTTTTGTCAGACAGCATAGGCAGCAGAGATGATGACTTGGAACGAAATAATAAAGTCACTACATTAAAAAAATGTTTGTAATATACACAACTGAAATATTTGATTAAAATAATGGGAATAAATGATGGTGAATAAGTGATAAGCAGTAATGGACAGTCACTACCATCATGGGAACTTGTATTAATTGTTTTATTCTGTGATGTTACAGCATTCAACCCACATAATGCATAGTGCATTTCATCTTTTTATTTTTAGGACAGTGGAGCCTCTTAATGAAGAACTTACAGGTCTGTAAGAGCCAGAAATCTTGCTTGTTTGTAGGTGACCAAATACTTATTTTCCACCATAATTTGCAAATTAATTCATTAAAAATCCTACATTGTGATTTTCTGGATTTTTTTTCTCTCATTTTGTCTGTCATGGTTGAAGTGTACCTATGATGAAAATTACAGGCCTCTCTCATCTTTTTAAGTGGGAGAACTTGCACAAGAGAGAGAGGAGACAGGAGAGAGGAGACAGGAGAGAGGAGACAGGAGAGAGTAGACAGGAGAGAGTAGACAGGAGAGTTGAACCGGGAATCGAGCAGGGGAGTCCTTTCCTTTCTGTGTAATGAAAGAAACTGTGATTCATGTGTTTTCTGCACCAGGTCAATGCCTTTAATGTCTCTGTTGGAATGTCTGTGTGAGAGGTTGGAGGTGGTTTTTACTGTTGGGATGTTTGTAATGGGGTACAGGTATTCAAATAAGGAGAAGGCCAAATGTGTTTTGTTAAATGTTCTGTTTGCTCAGGCAAAGTTGTCTCTTTGTCTAACAGGGAGGAACAGGGTCAAAGGTGGGGGAATAACAGTCTCTTTACTATTATTTAATGGGATGGTCTCTGCACACCTCAGGGTTGAGTTTGAGTTCTATAGAATGATAAAAAGTGTAGAGATGTTTCAGGAGAAATGGTTTGTATAGCTGGGGAAGATGTTTTGGATATACAGTTGTAGGAGTGGGTATTGTTTTGGGTATTGTGATGTTGTTTTGTATCATGTGGTAGAGGGCAAGGTGAGTATGGTACATGTATGCAGTACAGGATATATTTGTTTTATTTTTATTGGGGGGGGGGTTAAGTGAAATGAGTACGTTTCAGTAAAGAAAGACGAAAATGTAAAAGTCTCTCTCTCTCTCCCTCTCTCTCCCTCTCTCTCCCTCTCTCTCTCCCCCCCTCTCTCCCTCTCTCTCCCCAGAGTTCCACAATGATAACCAGATGCAGATGATGACACAACATTCTAAATAAATAAACAGGTTCTGTCAGAGACACAGGGCATTAGGTTTTATGGGCCCTGGGCAGGGGTCCTAGAACCATAGGGGTGGCATTGGCCAGCATCTCCTTGCCCGTGCCCACCTATTTGTTGACCATGGAGATGTAGATATAACGTGTGTGTGTGGGTTTGTATTCTCTCCCACCTTGTAAAAGCGCAGCAACCAGCCTCTACTCAGCGTGTGGCCAGAAGAGAGCTCCTGAACTGCGACACTAGGTTAACGAGGCTGGGCTGTGGCACACACACACACACACACACACACACAAACATGCATACGCACACACACACAAACATGCATACGCACACACACAAACAAACATGCCTGCGCACACACACACACACACACACACACGCGCACACACACACACACACACACACACTCCACAGCAGAAGCTTTCTAAATGAGGTTGGGCTACGCACCCTTAAAGGTTTAAATCCTATCTAAAGCATGTTCAAGCCTCTAGAACCGGAGACTGGAGGGAAAGACAGAGAGGAGAGAGAGAGAGGAGAGACAGAGACAGAGAACTCTCATCTGTACTAGCGGCCCTGACGGAAACAGAGTTCTTTCATTTAACGGTTCTAAGTCACGGCGTGGTCAATCGCAGCACGCTCATTAACACTTAGAAACACACACTTAACACTATGAACACTCATTGGGCCTGAACTCAGCCCCATAGGCATCCATCCTATTCCTTATGTAGTACACTACTTTTGACCAGGGCACTGCAGTGCACTACGTAGGGAATAGGGTGCCATTTGGGATGCAGACCTGTCATCTCTCATAGCTCATTCTCTGACGTAGCTTTGGCAGATCCTCAACCTCATAATCAAGAGAGACAGAAGAATGGTTGTATAACATAACTGTAATTATGTTATGTCCTCATCATCAACTTGTATGAGCGTATGAAATCATCTCAGTTCATTGGCAGACAGAGTTGTTTACAGTGTGACAGCTGAACAACAGCGGCTGAATGATAGATGTCTTTCTCAGGGTAAATGGCTAAATACTTATGTTAGTTTGACCTTCTGGGTTGTTCCTGTAGCAGTCCAAGATTTGGGGATTGAAGAACTAGGCGGATGTGGGCTAAAACTCTGTGCCTGAACATTTGGCTAAATGTCCATATAAATGTCAAATTCCCTAACCGTTCTCTGTCCCCTGTCACTTTGTCCACCTGACATTGACTGACTGTGTGACGGAGAGAGTACTACTGTAGGGAAAGAGCTTGTGGGTTGGACGCACCTGCAGGGGACCACTTTTAACGTGGGATGTAAATCATACTCTACATCCTGACTGTGTTTATACAGGGTGTGCAATAGCCATCTCAGTCCCCTCCCCTCACTATTAGCGAACTTTGTGCTAACGTATACACAACATTAACAGATTGCCCGACTATAGATCCCTAGGACCTCCGTGATAACAGGCTAGTAAAAGCTCTGGGAAACAGTCAAACATTCCCTACTTGAAAACATATAGAGTCGAAGAGAGAAGAGAGAGAGAGAGAGAGAGAGAGAGAGAGAGAGAGAGAGAGAGAGAGAGAGAGAGAGTACAGAAAAGGCCTAGGGCTGGAACCCTGGACTTACAAACCATGAAGAATTCAGACACTCACATCTGGAGGGAGTGACTGGTGTTGATACCCAGGTGCTGAATGTCCTACTAATCATTAGAGACACACACACACCTTAGGAGTGAGTGGTGTTGATACCTATGTGCTGAATGTCCTAATAACCACCATTAGATACCTTATGGAGTGACTGATGTTGAGTGTTTGAGAGCCAGGCAGCATAATGACCGACTTTCAGACTGACAGGGATCAGTGATGCTGAAGGCCATTCAAAGAGTTCAGCTCCAGATTTAAAAGCTTTTACAACCTCTCATTTGGGAGGTGGTGGGAGAATGACGTGTCTACAGAGAAGGGTTTTAATACTAACCAGGGCTTGTTGGGGCTGTGAAGTGGTCAGGGTCACTGCAGAGAGGTGGAAACTGTTATTCTATCACAAGGGCATCATTAAATATCACATCTGGGAGCAAGTGTGTGTGTGTGTGTGTGTGTGTGTGTGTGTGTGCGTGCGTGCGTGCGTGCGTGCGTGCATCTGTGCGTGTGTGCATCTGTGCATCTGTGTGTGTGTGTGTGTGTGTGTGTGTGTGTGTGTGGTAGCCCTCCTTTATATATTTCTTGGCAAGCTCCTGTCGTATGATTTGGATATGAAAAATGACTCTTTTCACCATCTTCCTCACTCTAACTCTCAGCACCTCGGTCACAGGGAGGGATACTTCGCATGGTTATACGTCGGAGGGGCAGGGAAGAAGACATGGGAAAATAGTGATGTGCACGGTTATTTGAATATCCGAATGGACTTTGGTATTCAAATACATGTGAGTATTCATTTTTTGCGCAAAAACATTTTGCCCCTTCAAAATACGAGTTCACCCTTGTAACATCTTTCTAGTAATCTACTATCTATTAAGTCATCTATTAATGCCAATATTAAGATATATTTCTCCATTTCTATTTCACGTTTAAGATGATAAGATAGTCACAACAATTATAGTGTTTACTGACCTATTAATGAACATCTGTAACTGTAAATGATAGCGAACTGATATTTCCTAGCCACCTAGTTAACCAGTGGTTATCTGAGCATTGTAGACTGTGTCATTTCAGAATGAGGGGTACTGTAGCTCTGCTCGTGTTGCTATTCTGTCTGTTGAGGGCATGGGCTCAGGAGGAGGGGAGAGGTCAGAGAATGACATCATTCAACAGAGTGACAACGAAGAGGTAGAGAGCAGGGTGAGATATTCAGATTAAGAGCTTAAAGATCTGAGGCTACAGAGATGACCTACAAATGACTGGCCAGGTCATCACACACCTGCAGTCCACTCCCGCCCCCACGTATTCACACCCTTAACATTTAGGGAGCTCTAGGCCTGTACTCACAAAGTGTCTCAGAGTAGCTGATCTAGGATGACTGATTAGGTCCCCCTTATCCATGTACATTAGCTAACTTGCAAACTTTAGCTAGGGTGGGGTTTAGGGTTAGGTGTTAAGGTTAAGGTTAGAGTTAGGGAAAGGGTTAGCTAACATTCTACCTAGTTGCTATGTAGTTGTAATTAGCTAAAATGTAGTAAGTAGTTGAAAAGTTGTTCATTAGCTAAAATGTCAAAGTTGTCTGCATTGAGACTCTAACTTGCAACCTTTGGGTTGCTAGAAGTTAATGTTATACACCCATCCACACCGACCAATCACCCTACTTTTGTTTTTGCCTTAAGTAACCATCTGTCTTATGTAACCATATCAAACGTAAAATATAATACACGTTTGTCCCGGATTTACATGTACTATGTTACATCTAGTCTGAGACGAGGCTATGTAACTATATATGGAACCATATATCATGTTGTACAAGATGTGCAACCACAGGGTTTTCATGAGACAAGCTCACAGGTCTCTCCATTCTATCCTATCAAGGGACCATACCCTGTCATCCTGATTCTGTGCCACAGTGCACAAAATGATTCTACAAATGTCCAATATTTTTAACACTCTCACATATGCAGACCTAAAACTCATCAGTATTGACAATCAGATATATTCTTTCATGGACATAAACAATGATTTGGGGGTTCTTATCAACATTTTAGAAGTTGAATAGTATGTATGTTAAATTCCACTAGATGACAGTAATGAGCAGCAATTAATCCTGGAGTATTTTATTTATTGTATTTTACCTTTATATAACTTGACAAGTCAGTTAAGAACACATTCTTATTTACAACGACGGCCTACCCCGGCCAAACACGGACAATGTTGGGCCAATTGTCCGCCGCCCTTTGGGACTCCCAATCACTGCCGGATGTGTTACAGCCTTGATTCTATTGGAACCCTGTTGGTACTTACAGCTTTAAAATGGCAGATGATAAGTAGGACTGACACACACACACACACACACACACACACACGCACACACACACACACGCACACACGCACACACGCACACACTCACACACACACAGACACACACACACACACACACACACACACACTGCATTAAAAAGAGAGGCAGTCAGACTATTCTATCACTATGTTTTCTTTTGGTTTATATTGCATTTTGCCCACCCGCCCACTTGCCGTCAAATCCTTGCTTCCTCCATCCCTGTTTCCTCCATTCCTCGTCTCTCTTTCAAAGCATCGTAGGAGGAGGCCTGAGGGGAGGAACCTTCAATCCCCCCCCCCCAATGTGCTTTGAGAAGGAGGTGAGGAATGAAGGAAACAACCCCTAGCGCCTACTCGCTAGACACTTGTGGAGATCTGAGAGGATTAGACACGTGGAAGCAATACAGCCAAAACACCACCAAGACTATCAGAGGGTAATGTGCAGCTCTCACCATGTCACCACCCATCAATCCCTCTCAGACTAGGGTTTGTGTCTGGACAGGGCCTGGGTATCACGGCTACTCACTCACACTCCTTGCTTCCTCTATCCTTGTTTTCTTCATTCCTCACCTCCTTCTCAAAGCACATTGGGGGAGAGGATTGAAGGTTCCTCCCCTTGGGCCTCCTCCTCCGATGTGCTTTGAAAGGCGAGGAATGGAGGAAACAAGGACAGAGGAAGCAAATATTTGACGGGAAGTGTGTGTGTGTGTGTGGGTGGTCAATAAACACACATTTTTGTGACTATCTTAAATCAAAAATAGAAATTGGGAAATATAAATGTATCCTGACATATTTTATCATCTTAAACATGAAATATAAATGGAAAAATATCAATTTATCTTGGCATTAATAGATGACTTAATAGATAGTAGATTAATAGAATGATGTTAGAAGGGAGTACTTTTATTTTGAAGGGACAGGAATTGTTGGCTGTGCATTTGGCCAATGACAGGCATTCCACATTCAACCCCATCGAAATATCAAGTGTTTTACTTTTATTTTAGCAAAAAAAAGCAAACTAAATGCATGCTCTTCAACCGATCGCTGCCCGCACCTGCCCGCCCGTCCAGTATCACTACTCTGAAAGGTTCTGATTTAGAATATGTGGACAACTACAAATACCTAGGTGTTCGGTAAGACTGTAAACTCTCCTTCCAGACTCACATTAAGCATGTCCAATCCAAAATTAAATCTAGAATCGGCTTCCTATTTCGCAACAAAGTGTCACGCCTTGACCATAGAGCCCTCGGTTCTCTATGGTGTTTAGATCAGTGCGTGACTAGGGGGGTGTTCTAGTCATCGATTTTCTATGTGGCTGGGATGTATGGTTCCCAATTAGAGGCAGCTGGTAATCAATCGTTGCCTCTAATTGGGGATCATATTTAGGAAGCCCTTTCTTCCACCTGCTTTGTGGGATATTGTGTTTTGTGTATGTGCATGTAGCACCACTGATGTCACGTTTCGTTGTTTGTTTATGGTTTTGTTTGGAAGTTTCGCTTTATTAAAAGATGTGGAACTTTAATCACGCTGCGCCTTGGTCCGTCTCTCATGCCGACCATGACACAAAGCATCCTTCACTCATGCTGCCAAACATACCCTCGTAAAACTGACCATCCTGCCGATCCTAGACTTCGGCGATGTCATTTACAAAATAGCCCCCAACACTCCACTCAACAAATTGGATGCAGTCTATCACAGTGACATCTGTTTTGTCACCAAAGCCCCATATACTACCCACCACTGCAACCTGTATGCTCTCGTTGGCTGGCACTCGCATCATACTAATCGCCAAACTCACTGGCTCCAGGTCATCTACAAGTCTCTGCTAGGTAAAGCCCCACCTTATCTCATCTCACCGGTCACCATAGCAGCACCCACCGGTAGCATGTATATCTCACTGGTCCTCCCCAAAGCCAATTCTTCCTTTGGCCGCCTTTCCTTCCAGTCCTCTGCTGCCAATGACTGGAACGAACTGCAAAAATCACTGAAGCTGGAGACTCAAATCTCCCTCACTAGCTTTAAGCACCAGCTGTCAGAGCAGCTCACAGATCCCTGCACATAGCCTATCTATAAATAGCCCATCCAACTACCTCATCACCATAATGTATTTATTTATTTATCTTGCTCCTTTGCACCCCGGTATCTCTACTTGCACATTCATCTTCTGCACATCTACCATTCCAGTGTTTAATTGCTATTGTCACGACTTCGATACCTCTCCTTGTTTGGGCGGTGCTCGGTGGTTGATGTCACCAGTCTTCTACCCATCATTGATCTATGTTTCATTTTCCATTGGTTTTGTCTGGTCCTCTTACACACCTGGTTCCAATCCCGTTCATTATATGTTGTGTATTTAACCCTCTGTTCCCCTCATGTCCTTGTCAGAGATTGTTTATTGTTATGTTCATGTTTTATGGATTGGTGTGCGACGGGTTCTTGTAGCCACATTTATATTATTATGGACTTTGGTTTTGGAGTTTGTGTTTTGAGTTATTAAAATACTCCATTTATACCAAGATGAATTCTCCTGCACTTGACTTCCCTGCCACCTACATGCACAACGTGACAGAATCTCTGACCCCAATATGAAGTCAGCAGGAGAAAATACCCTGAACACGGAGGTGGAGGAACGCATCCAGGAGTATACGGAGAAGCTTTACCATCTGGGCGTCGTGATATAGCAAAGCACAGATTGAGCTGGGTGAGCAATTACGCATGTACTTTCCCGAAACAGACGACACAAACAACTGGATTCGTTATCCCTTTCATGCCCTGCCTCCAGTTCACTTACCAATATCTGAACAAGAGAGACTCATAGAAATTGCAACAAGCGGTTCTGTGAAAATGTAATTTAATCAGAAGCCACTGCCAGATTGTTATTATAGTATTATTTGTGCCCTGGTTCTATAAGAGCGCTTTGTCACTTCTCAAGAGCCGCGTTGTGACAAAAACACACTCATTCTTATGTTTAATAAATGTATAGTGTGTGTGTGGCAGGTTTACAATGATGGCAAAAGACAACATTTGAGAGTACAACATTTGAGACTGACTGGGTTTAGTGCAATAATACATACTGTACTGTGGACTCCTCTGTGAGCTGGGCTGAGACTGGCTGGGTTTAGTGCAGTAAAACTCTCTCTCCTCTGCTCTCATCCTTCTAGATCTATCGGCTGCCTTCGATACTGTGAACCATCAGATCCTCCTCTCCACCCTCTCCGAGTTGGGCATCTCCGGCGCGGCCCACGCTTGGATTGCGTCCTACCTGACAGGTCGCTCCTACCAGGTGGCATGGCGAGAATCTGTCTCCTCACCACGCGCTCTCACCACTGGTGTCCCCCAGGGCTCTGTTCTTGGCCCTCTCCTATTCTCGCTATACACCAAGTCACTTGGCTCTGTCATAACCTCACATGGTCTCTCCTATCATTGCTATGCAGACGACACACAATTAATCTTCTCCTTTCCCCCTTCTGATGACCAGGTGGCGAATCGCATCTCTGCATGTCTGGCAGACATATCAGTGTGGATGACGGATCACCACCTCAAGCTGAACCTCGGCAAGACGGAGCTGCTCTTCCTCCCGGGAAGGACTGCCCGTTCCATGATCTCGCCATCACGGTTGACAACTCCATTGTGTCCTCCTCCCAGAGCGCCAAGAACCTTGGCGTGATCCTGGACAACACCCTGTCGTTCTCAACCAACATCAAGGCGGTGGCCCGTTCCTGTAGGTTCATGCTCTACAACATCCGCAGAGTACGACCCTGCCTCACACAGGAAGCGGCGCAGGTCCTCATCCAGGCACTTGTCATCTCCCGTCTGGATTACTGCAACTCGCTGTTGGCTGGGCTCCCTGCCTGTGCCATTAAACCCCTTCAACTCATCCAGAACGCCGCAGCCCGTCTGGTGTTCAACCTTCCCAAGTTCTCTCACGTCACCCCGCTCCTCCGCTCTCTCCACTGGCTTCCAGTTGAAGCTCGCATCCGCTACAAGACCATGGTGCTTGCCTACGGAGCTGTGAGGGAACGGCACCTCAGTACCTCCAGGCTCTGATCAGGCCCTACACCCAAACAAGGGCACTGCGTTCATCCACCTCTGGCCTGCTCGCCTCCCTACCACTGAGGAAGTACAGCTCCCGCTCAGCCCAGTCAAAACTGTTCGCTGCCCTGGCCCCCCAATGGTGGAACAAACTCCCTCACGACGCCAGGACAGCGGAGTCAATCACCACCTTCCGGAGACACCTGAAACCCCACCTCTTTAAGGAATACCTAGGATAGGATAAGTAATCCCTCTCACCCCACCCCCCCTAAGTTTTAGATGCACTATTGTTAAGTGACTGTCCCACTGGATGTCATAAGGTGAATGCACCAATTTGTAAGTCGCTCTGGATAAGAGCGTCTGCTAAATGACTTAAATGTAAATGTAAATGTAATACATACTGTACTGTGGACTCCTCTGTGAGCTGGGCTGAGACTGACTGGGTTTAGTGCAGTAATACATACTGTACTGTGGACTCCTCTGTGAGCTGGGCTGAGACGGACTGTGTTTAGTGCAGCAATACATACTGTTCTGTGGACTCCTCTGTGAGCTGGGCTGAGACTGACTGGGTTTAGTGCAGTAATACATGCTGTACTGTGGACTCCTCTGTGAGCTGGGCTGAGACTGACTGGGTTTAGTGCAGTAATACATACTGTACTGTGGACTCCTGTGAGCTGGGCTGAGACTGACTGGGTTTAGTGCAGTAATACATGCTGTACTGTGGACTCCTCTGTGAGCTGGGCTGAGACTGACTGGGTTTAGTGCAGTAATACATACTGTTCTGTGGACTCCTCTGTGAGCAGGGCTGAGACTGACTGGGTTTAGTGCAGTAATACATACTGTTCTGTGGACTCCTCTGTGAGCTGGGCTGAGACTGACTGTGTTTAGTGCAGTAATAAGGGCACTGTGAGAAATATCCTATATTTCCAAACTACTAGGAATAAAGGAAGAAAGTCAGCATACGCTATGCTGCTCCAGATGGTGGTGCAGGTATATCAAAACATATGGGACCTGCAATATACTGTACGTTGGCTTACCTTCTGAAGCCATTGCTAGAGTAATCAGAAATCATGAAGAAGAGGGGAGAACGGAGGGAAATAAGAGCATGTTGGAGAATGATGTCATGTTTATTATCCACTCTCTACATTATGGTAGGTTCAGAGCGTGAGATAACCTTGTAAAGACATCTCATCGATCTACCTCGCATCTCCACTTCATCTCTACCTCATGTCTTCACTTCCTCTTGGTCAGATGCTTGTAAAAAATGTTTTTTATAGAAATAGTGCACATAGAACATATGTACTTGGTTTCAAATGGACTTGCTTTAAATTAGAATTTGGTCAGCTCGCCCACAAAGCTGTAATATACTGGACCTTCAAGTCAAACATACGTTTGTGTTTCTGCTCAGTTGCTGCATGGGACTCTGTGGAATGAGATCTTCACGGTCTCTGTGGAATGAGATCTTCACGGTCTCTGTGGAATGAGATCTTCACGGTCTCTGTGGAATGAGATCTTCACGGTCTCTGTGGAATGAGATCTTCACGGTCTCTGTGGAATGAGATCTTCACGGTCTCTGTGGAATGAGATCTTCACTGTCTCTGTGGAATGAGATCTTCACTGTCTCTGTGGAATGAGATCTTCACTGTCTCTGTGGAATGAGATCTTCACTGTCTCTGTGGAAGGAGATCTTCACTGTCTCTGTGGAAGGAGATCTTCACTGTCTCTGTGGAAGGAGATCTTCAAGGTCTCTGTGGAAGGAGATCTTCACGGTCTCTGTGGAAGGAGATCTTCACGGTCTCTGTGGAAGGAGATCTTCACGGTCTCTGTGGAAGGAGATCTTCACGGTCTCTGTGGAAGGAGATCTTCACGGTCTCTGTGGAAGGAGATCTTCACGGTCTCTGTGGAAGGAGATCTTCACGGTCTCTGTGGAAGGAGATCTTCACGGTCTCTGTGGAAGGAGATTTTCACGGTCTCTGTGGAAGGAGATCTTCACTCTCTTTTCCTGACTGTGTACGGCCAGACATCGAAGGTGGAACTGACAGCGTTTTAACTACTTTGCAGATATGATGCAAACAGACAATCGTAATATCAGTTTAAAATATCAAATTCCTAGATTACGCTTCAAAACCAACTTTATAAGAGGTTTTAAAAATCGGTTCTATTTGACTCAAACTTCCATGACGTACAGTAAAGAATTGTTGGCAGAATACAGTAAGTAGATGGATGCAGTTCAATGCATGATGTATAATATTCTCCAGTACATTTATTAGTAGTCAAAAGTGTTGTCATATTCTTCCTGGGGGTGTAAACAAACAGATTTTAATAAGATTTAATGTTGCTAAAAACCCTGTCATTTCCACTTTGAATATGAACACATACACACACATAATGTCTCAATTTCCAAGACCTATCCCATTCATTTTCCCTTTATCAATCCAATCCCAGCAGTTAATCATTTACAGGATTCAACGGATTACAGCCAATATCACCACTTTACCACATTACAGCCAATACCACCACTTTACCACATGACAACCAATATCACCACATGACAACCAATATCACCACATGACAAACAATATCACCACTTTACCACATTACAGCCAATACCACCACTTTACCACATTACAGCCAATATCACCACATTACAGCCAATATCACCACTTTACAGCCAATATCACCACTTTACAGCCAATATCACCACTTTACAGCCAATATCACCACTTTACAGCCAATATCACCACTTTACAGCCAATATCACCACTTTACAGCCAATATTATCACTTTAGTCCCATTCTGGAGTGTTTTCTAACAGCCAGGATTAGCATGTGCAGAACTGTGCGTGTGTGTGTGTGCAGCTCTAACCTCAGCCTTGCATATGTGTGTGTGTCACACTAACCATGGGTTAGAGGTCCCAAGCCTGTTCTATTCATTCTATTTCTATGCGCATGAGAGGGTTCTCTCTCCTGGGGTCCCGTGGTCCTCCTCGGGCTGCACTGTGGCCTGCCTGCATCCAGCTGTTTATTTTTCAAAGGGAAGAATGTGCAAGTCAGCCCAGCTCTAAACAGGGTGGTTTTACAAAGCTAACTTTAATAAGATGGCCGATGAGAGACAAGGAGGTAAAAGGGCCCGAGTGTGGTGTCTTTGTGTCTGTGTATGCGCATATACCACCCAGGGTTCCGTGAAGCCCCCATCACACATACACAAACATGTATTTTCACCCCACCTGGCAGAGAAGGACGTCAGTCACCCTCTCACCCCTTATCCCTCTGGTCTCTCTGCCCCCCCCGGTTGACATGTACTGTATGTATATTTGGGTGGGTGCCCCCAACCTATGTACCACGGCTGTTAAAGGGGCTTTCATTTTTGTGGGTGCCCCTAACCTATATACCACGCAGTGGCGGATTTAGGTATAGGCGACATGGGCAGCCGCCCAGGGGCGCCCGCACGAAACCTTTTGAAATGGTGACATTCGATCGGTTTTCTATCGCTCATTTGCACGTCACGTCAATGATATCATGTCACCGTGTGGGACTGTGGGTCAATTAACCATGTCGGAGTGGGCGCCCTGATTCTAGTTTGTGAGCTTGGCAGGCTACTGCCTGGGAAGGTCTCCCACTCAGAAGTACGAGATGGAGAGGGGGGCGGGGTTAGGTTGACCTCAGGTCTCCCCACTGAAAGCCTGAGGTAGGGGGAGCGAGGGAATCTATCAAATAGCGCACCCATAACTTTGTACAGTACGTATGCAATTAGTAAAATCAGCCGCACTAACGAAATGCTACCAAATAAATAAATCACTGAAGGGGGTGTTCGCCCAGGGAGCCATACAAGCTAGAACTGCCACTGATACCACGGCTGTTAAAATGGCTTCCATGCAAAATACAGATATGTCCCCTTCACTCTGCTACAGACGACACATGGCTTTCATAAAGTGCAAAAGTGTTTTGTGTGTGTTAGGTGCATGGATAGTGTTAATTGCAAACACCTGAACATCTTAAACTGACAGACTGAGTGACATGCTTGGCTTGAGCCTTATAGCTCCTAGGCTGACACTGTAGCTGAGTATAACAGTGTCATGGTCCTGCCTTCACTGCAGTGACACGTGTTTTGTCTAGACTTCTGGCCTCCCACATTGCATGACAAGGCATTTATATTTATTTGCAGACACACTCACACTTACACCCAGAGTGACTACAGTCAGTAACATAGATCCACATTCAAATAATGATACTAAAACAACTATTAAACCTTCATTATTAATTGGTAAGGCACAATTAAATAAATGTTATACCTACAGGAGCCCATAGGTGGCGGTGGAGCAGACTGCTGAGGGCTAAGCTCCTTGGTGAAGAGATAGCTGCAGAGACAGAATTACCTCACACACACACAGAAATGACTCAGTGTGTGCTGTGGTCGGAGAGAGTGTTAGGTTTCCGGTGGCGAGCGTGGGTGCTGAAGTGAGAGGGGCTCGACTTACATAGCCATGCAGAGATCATTTCAGCCCCTCAAAGGACCCGGGACCGACAGACAGACTCACTGACTCACACACATACAGGGAGTTCTGATGTACACACACACATATACGCTGGTACGGAAACACGCACGCACGCACGCACGCAAGCACACACACTGCATGCACACAATCACAGACACACAAGTACACAATCACACACACACAGTCTGCAAGCATGCATACACACAGTGACATATACTAATCAAATATAGTACACAGTATGTGTGCGGGAACAGCAGCCAGGACCCACCAGATCAAGGATGGAGGGAGATGCCTTCAAAACCGGCCACTAGGAGCAACGGTGAGCACTATTACCATCAAGTAGGCTTGCGGCTTGCTAAGGCGTTGTGGATGGGGATGGAGGGCGGGCGGGCGAAAGCCGCAAGCTCCGGCTCTGAGGATTGCAGGTCCTATTCCAGTGCTAGACACTAGTTAAATGTTTTGGTTTTGACCCTATGCCAAACCTTAACCCTTAAATGAATTCATGCCTAAACATAACCGACAAACGTTGAATACTGAAGTCAGACCATGAGAACATGTGAAGAAAGCAGAGGACTCAACAAACCCCATGCTCATTGGCTGAGATCCATCTGAAATATACACATCAGCTGGCCAATTAACTTAAACAACCCTGGACAAATATGGGCTAATTGTTAGATGGAGAGATGGTACTAATGTGGTTAAGGGCTATTTGGTTACATTGAAGACACTCACGTTTTGGCTAAGAATGTACAAACACTGCTTTGGGGCTAAATAGAGAAAAAAAAATGAAGATCTACAAATAGATTCAGAATATATTCCGAAACCAGAGCAACCATCGTGAAACCACATTGATTACACAGTCATTTTGTATAATTAACTATAGAATAAAACCAAACATCTGAAATACAATAGCAACCTAATTACATGAATATCATGAGTAATCACATTACTTTTACAAGACCAGGTTACTATAACACTCTAGTCTACGATCATTGAGATGATGTACATAGGAAGTAAAACAGTAGACTTTCTGATTTGCCTCTCCTAATTGAGTACATACTGAACAGGCCTCCAACAACCAGCAGAGAGAAACAACAGTACGCAGCAGAGCCACCCGTGGACCTGGAATGTTTTTGAAGGTGCTCCAGAAATGACGGCATGTGAACGCTTTCACCTGTTCTGGAATCTCTGCCCTTCCCACGGGGTCAGTAGAAACCAGGCTGGCGACAGAGGAGACAAGAGCCATCCAACTACAGAAAGCAGCAAGACAACCGCCCTGCACACACACACACTTATGTTTTACTCTTCCTCAAAGCCAGAGGTTTTCTCAGTCATGGTGAATTAGGATCCCGTTCTGTACTTCACAAGTTCAGAGGAAAAGCTCTCGTGTCAACGATTAGATAAGTAACAATAACAACTTCAAGGGAACAGTCAGTCATGTTCACACATTATCAAACTGGGTCCTACAGTAGAGGAAACATGCATGGCAAATACTGAAACTTGAATTTCCCCCAAAAAAGGGAACTTCCAGGATTACTCATCAGTTACGATTAGAGAAATACATGAATAGCCGACGACTGGTCGTGTGTCTGGGTTTAATAATCTGACGGTGTGTGTGCCTATGTGTTTGTCTGTATCTCACAGACTATCAGGCCATGTAATATACACCACAAACATGGCATATCGATGGAACATCTATTAATGTGAGTAGGCCTCACTGGCACTGAGCAACCCTGGCCTGGCCATCCCAGAGACATTAGGGGGGTATTTATCACACACTCTCCCTCTGAGCCCCTCTCCCTAACCCTGTCCCAGTCTGGTCCCTCCAAGCCCCTCTCCCTAACCCTGTCCCAGTCTGGACCCTCTGAGCTTCTCTCCCTAACCCTGTCCCAGTCTGGTCGCTCTGAGCCCCTCTCCCTAACCTTGTCCCAGTCTGGTCCCTTTAAGCCCCTCTCCCTAACCCTGTCCCAGTCTGGTCCCTCCGAGCCCCTCTCCCTAACCCTGTCTCAGTCTGGTCCCTCTGAGATTCAGAGATATATCTCTAATAGAACACAAAGGGTTTTCTTTAACGGACGCATGTAAAGTGTGGTGTACCACAGGGCAGCTCTCTAGGCCCTCTACTCTTTTTTATTTTTACCAATGACCTGCAGCTGGCATTAAACAAAGCCTGTGTGTCCATGTATGCTGATGATTCAACAATATATGCATCAGCAACCACAGCTAAATGAAGTCACTGAAACGCTTAAGAAAGAGTTGCAATTTTGGAAAGCGTGGTCAGTAATAAACTGGTTCGAATATGACTAAAACTAAGAGCAGTTTACCTTAGATTGTAAACTGTCATGGTCAAAACATATAGATTCAAGGATTGATGGGGATCGTTATGTCTGTAATAAAGATATGCTCTGCTTTTTTGACAACACATTCCAAAAAGCAAGTCCTGCAGGTTCTAGTTTTGTCTTATCTTGATTATTGTCCAGTTGTGTGGTTGAGTGCTGCAAGGAAAGACCTAGTTAAGCTGCAGCTGTCCCAGAACAGAGGCATGTCTTGCTCTTCATTGTAATCAGACGGCTGATATAAATACTATACATGCCAGTATCTCTTGGCTAATAGTTGAGGAGAGACTGACTGCTTCACTTCTTCTTTTTATAAAGAAACATTAATGTGTTGAAAATCCCAAATAGTTTTCAGAGTCAACGTACACATGGCTCTGACACACACACTTATGCCACCAGGGGTCTTTTCACAGTCTCCAAATCCAGAAGAAATTCCAGAAAGTTTACAGTATTATATAGAGCCATTATTGCATGGAACTCTGTACCATGTCATATTACTCAAAAGAACAGCAAAACTGGTTTTTAAAAAAACAGATAAAGCAACACCTCACGGCACAACGCCTTTCCCCTATTTGACCTAGAGGGTTTGTGGGTAAATATTGGTATTGATATCTACGCTACGTGTGCCTTTTTGCATTTATTTTTTAATTGATGTAGTTCTGTCCTGTTCTTCTCTATTCATGTTCTGTATTATGTCATGTTTTGTGTGGACCCCAGGAAGAGTAGCTGCTGCTTTTGCAACAGGTAATTGGGATCCTAATCAAATGCCTACAGGCTTAACTACACCAATCCTTTACACTGAATACACACCTCCGGGAAACTTGGGATGTTGTCAACCACTGTCAAAATCACCTGGTGGTAGAGAGAGCTCAACGCTCTCTTCTGGATTCCTTCTACACATAGCCAACCCAGCATTAACCGACACTAGTGTTAAACGGTCCAGCATCTGTGTGAGTGCATGTCTGTGTGAGTGTGTTTGAATACATGCGACGTTCATGTGACGTTCATGTGACGTTCATGTGTTGCGTGCATAGAGGCTTTGTTGAACATGATCTAACCACGAGCCAATAGGAGAGAAGAAAGAGACGTACCTGGTGGGCAGGAACACTCTTGTGGGATGTCTCTCGCCATGCGCAGCTTGGGCATCACTTCACTCAGTCTCTAGAGAGAGAGAGAGAGAGAGGGACAGACAGAGAGAAACAGAAAGAGAGAGTGAGGTTCTGAAACGATGCAAACTTCATGTAGAAACATTCATATATCAGACTTATAGGGGAAAGTGAAGCCCAGGATTGAAGATTACTGCACATTCCAGTTGGTTTGACTTAAGCCAGTTGATAGTTCTCCCTCACTCTCCATTTGGCAAATCTGACCCTAAGTGGCCAGATGAAGCAGATGCTAAACTACAGGACTGTTTTGCTATAACGGACTGGAATATGTTCCAGGATTTCTCCGGTGGCATTGAGGAGTACACCACATCAGTCACCGGCTTCATCAATAAGTGCATCGATGACGTCATACCCACAGTGACCGTACGTACATACCCCAACCAGAAGCCATGGATTACAGGCAACATCCGCACTGAGCTAAAGGGTAGAGCTGCCAGTTTCAAGGAGCGGAACTCTAGCTTATAAGAAATCTCGCTACGCCCTCCGACGAACCATCAAACAGGCAAAGCTTCAATGCAAGACTAAGATTGAATCGTATTACACCGGCTCCGACGCTCGTTGGATTTGGCAGGGCTTGCAAACTATTCCAGACTACAAAGGGAAGCACAGCCGCGAGCTGCCCAGTGACACGAGCCTACCAGACGAGCTAAATCATTTCTATGCTCGCGTCGAGGCAAGTAACACTGAAACATGCATGAGAGCATCAGCTGTCCTGGGTGACAGTATGATCACACTCTCTGTAGCCGATTTGAGTAAGACCTTTAAACAGGTCAACATTCACAAGACCACAGGGCAAAATGTATTACAAGGATGTGTACTCCGAGCATGACCAACTGGCAAGTGTCTTCACTGACATTTTCAACCTGTCCCTGACTGTAATACCAACATGTTTCAAGCAGTCCACCACAGTCCCTGTGCCCAAGAACACTAAGGTAACCTGCCTAAATGATTACCGACCCTTGGCACTCATGTCTGTAGCAATGAAGTGCTTTGAAAGGCTGGTCATGGCTCACATCAACACCATTATCCCAGAAACCCAAGACCCACTCCAATTCGCATACTCCCCCAACAGATCCACAGATAACGCAATCTCAATCACACTCCACACTGCCTTTTCCCACCTGGACTAAAGGAACACCTACGTTAGAAAGCTATTAGTTTACTACAGCTCAGCGTTCAACACCATAGCGCACTCACATCTCATCACTAAGCTAAGGACCCTGGGACTAGACACCTCCCTCAGCAACTAGATCCTGGACTTCCTGACGGGCCGCCCCCAAGTGGTAAGGGTAGGTAACAACACATCTGCCATGCTGAACCTCGACACGGGGGCCTCTCAGGGGTGCGTGCTCAGTCCCCTCCTGTACTCCCTGTTCACCCATGACTGCATGGCCAGGCATGACTCCAACACAATCATCAAGTTTTCTGATGACACAACAGTAGTAAGCCTGATCCCCTACAACAATGAGACAGCCTATAGGGAGGAGGTCAGAGACCTGGCCATGTGGTGCCAGGACAACAATCTCTCCCTCAACGTGATCAAGACAAAGGAGATGATTGTGGACTACAGGAAAAGGAGGACCGAGCACGCCTCCATTCTCATCAATGGGGCTCTAGAGGAGCAGGTTGAGAGCTTCAAGTTCCTTGGTATCCACATCACCAACAAACTATCATGGTCCAAACACACTAAGACAGTTGTGAAAAGGGCACAACAAAGCCTATTCCCCCTCAGGAGACTGAAAAGTTTTGGCATGGGTCCCCAGATCCTCAAAAGGTTCTACAGCTGCACCATCGAGCGCATTGTGACTGGTTGCATCACTGCCTGGTATGGCAACTGCTCGGCCTCCGACTGCAAGGCACTACAGAGGGTAATGCGTACGGCCCAGTAAATCACTGGGACCAAGCTTCCTCCCATCCAGGATCTCTATACCAGGCGGTGTCAGACGAGGGCCCTAAAAATTGTCAAAGACTTCAACCGCCCTAGTTATAGACTGTTCTCTCTGCTACCGCACGGCAAGAGGTACAAGAGCGCCAAGTCTAGGTCCAAAAGGCTTCTTTACAGCTTCTTTACAGCTTCTACCCCCAAGCCACAAGACTCATGCGTACGGCCCAGACTCATTGCCTCCCTCTTTTATGCTGCTGCTACTCTCTTTATTATCTATGCATAGTCACTTTAACTCTACCTACAGTTACATATTACCTCAATTACCTAGATTAACCGGTGCCCCAGGCACAATGACTCTGTACCAGTACCCCCTGTATATAGCCTCACTGTTGTTATATTACTGCTGCTATTTTATTTTCTATTTTTTTACTTATCAATTTTTTTACTTAACACTTATTTTTCTTAAAACTGCATTGTTGGTTAAGGGTTAAATTTCACTGTATTCGGCGCATGTGACAAATAAAAATGTATTTTATTTGATTAGTTACAAGAAGAGCAAATAAAGCCACCGCTATTCAATGTGCAACCCTAGTGAATAATCTGGCATATAATATGTGGACAAATCATGTTATGACTTAAGAAAGAACATGAATCTCTTTAGGCATCTATCATTGTATAACGCCTTGGTAATATGAATATAATCAAATAAAGTATAAAGTTAAGGTAATTACATAATGATACTTAACAGTTCAGGTAAGTAATGGATGTAACATTTAAAACATCACCAGGTTTACAATGACCTGTCCTTATTCAGTTATCAAGAGGCAACTTTTTGAGAGATCTATCTAACAGCTTTTTCCAAAGAGATGTGGTGAAAAAGACTATTGTCATAGCACACAGACAGGCAGTAGGTATCTGCAAGCTTTACACCAGTTATCTTTCATCAGGCAATAACTGACAGAAGGAATCCCTCACATAGCAGCGCCTTGATCAATACAGTCCGTCGTCTGAGGAATCGATATCAGTCATGTTACTGTCATTGCGCGCAACATTACGCACCGCATTTGGAAAAACTGTATGGATACAAGCAGGAAACTCATGAATCAAAATCAATAGGAATACACTTTGATATGTTCACTGTTACATTTTCAATGTCCCCAAACAACGGTGTGTAGCCTACCTCTTGCAGTAGCGTCTCGATAGTTCTCCTCGGCGTCGGTATTACAGTCCCATCCTCGCGCATGAAGGCGCTCTCCGGCGGGTTGAACACTGTGTTTTTCTCCATCTCTAGCGCATGCAGTCGGTTCTCCAGTTGGTAAGTCTTTAAGCTCATGAGCAGGCACACGGCTATGGAGCTCACGGACAACATGAAACACACCACGGTAGGGAACCCCACCAGACAGCGCATGAGAAGGGACCTGGGCACGCATGGACGGAGCGCTGCCTTGCTCTCCCGGTTATCCACTGTTGAATCCATAACTTTAACTCCCAGTTAGAAAACAAATGCTATTGGGGAATTTATCAATATGAGCATTTAGTAACTGCACTCTGTCAAACGTTGTAGTGTACTGGTGCTGCACATTCAACTCACCCTAACACTGCACCTGGTTCAAAGCGGTGTTAGCCGAAATTAGCCTTGGAACAACAGCCTGAAATGTTAAGCGGTGTTTCGCGTGGCTTGCATATGGCAGATCCAGATGGTAGCAATCAGGATTCAGACCAGAGAAGTTGCGTCCTCGATCCCAGGTCTTTCGTTCCTCTGCTAGAGTGGATAGATGAGATGGGCAATTAGGCAACAGTCACAGTTGAGATGCGCCCGCCCTGTGGACCACGTGGGGATGCAGTCTACAGAGGAAGATAATAAACTCAGCAAAAAAAGAAACGTCCCTTTTTCAGTACCCTGTCTATCAAAGACAATCCAAATAACTTCACAGATCTTCATTGTAAAGGGTTTAAACACTGTTTCCCATGCTTGTTCAATGAACCATAAACAATTCATGAACATCCCCCTTGTGGAATGTTGTTAAAGACAGTAACAGATTATAGATGGTAGGCAATTAAGGTCACAGTTATGAAAACTTAGGACACTAAAGAGGCATTTCTACTGACTCTGAAAAACACCAAACAAAGATGCCCAGGGTCCCTGCTCATCTGCGTGAATGTGTCTTAGGCATGCTGCAAGGATGCATGAGGACTGCAGATGTGGACAGGGCAATACATTGCAATGTACGTACTGTGAGACGCCTAAGACAGCACTACAGGGAGACAGGACTGACAGCTGATCATCCTCACAGTGGCAGACCACGTGTAACAACACCTGCACAGGGTCAGTACATCTGAACATCACACCTGCGGGACAGGTACAGGATAGCAACAACAACTGCCCAAGTTACACCAGGAACGCACAATCCCTCCATCAGTGCTCAGACTGTCCGCAATAAACTGAGAGAGGCTGGACTGACGGCTTGTAGGCCTGTTGTAAGGCAGGTACTCACCAGACATCACCGGCAACAATGTTGCCTATGGGCACAAACCCACCGTCGCTGGACCAGACAGGACTGGCAAAAAGTGCTCTTCACTGACGAGTCACGGTTTTGTCTCACCAAGGGTGATGATCAGATTTAAGTTTATCGTCGAAGGAATGAGCGTTACACTGAGGCCTGTACTCTGGATGGGGATCGATTTGGAGTTGGAGGGTCCATCATGGTCTGGGGCGGTGTGTCGCAGCATCATCGGACTGAGCTTGTTGTCATTGCAGGCAATCTCAACGCTGTGCATTACAGGAAAGACATCCTCCTCCCTCATGTGGTACCCTTCCTGCAGGCTCATGCTGACATGACCCTCCAACATGACAATGCCACCAGCCATACTGCTCGTTCTGTGCGTGATTTCCTACAAGATAGGAGTGTCAGTGTTCTGCCATGGCCAGCAAAGAGCCCGGATCTCAATCCCATTGAGCACGTCTGGGACCTGTGAGATCGAAGGGTTAGGGCTAGGGCCATTCCCCCCAGAAATGTCTGGGGACTTGCAGTTGCCTTGATGGAAGAGTGGGGTAACATCGCTCAGCAAGAACTGGCAAATTTGGTACAGTCCATGAGGAGGAGATTCACTGCAGTACCCAATGCAACTGGTGGCCACACCAGATACTGACTGTTACTTTTGATTTTGACCCCCTTTGTTCAGGGACACATTATTCCATTTCTGTTAGTCACATGTCTGTGGAACTTGTTCAGTTTATGTCTCAGTTCTTGAATCTTGTTATGTTCATACAAATATTTAAACATGTTAAGTTTGCTGAAAATAAACACAGTTGACAGTGAGAGGATGTTTCTTTTTTTGCTTAGTTTATATGCGGTCAGCGAAGATATAATGTGCAGACTATAACCGTGCACCTGTCACTTTTTTGGGATTCAATCCCTGGCAATCAACATTGTCCATTTTATTTGAGGGGGTTTGGGACTTGAATTTCAACCTCCAAATTCTATTTGTCCCTATAGCCGTAATTTGTTAATCTGTTTTCTGTTCTCGTTGTTGAAATCAAATAAATGTAATAATATATATGCATGTGACCTGTCAACTACACATCGGATGCTTACAGGATAAGATTATTACTGTAGTCGACTCGAGGATACTTAGGCCTAGGCTACTCTTCAAGTTATCCAACAAAGTACCAGGTTTTCAGAGAAAATGTCATAGCCAGGCAATGAGTTGTCGAGGATTGTGCTACAAACAAAAATTGGAAGTAGAAGCTCTCTACTGCCACCTACTGCTCATCATAGCTACAACACCAAGCTCACACCCTTTACATTATAGACGTTCAAGGAAACCAGGGTAACATTTAAACGGAACAAAAATATAAACGCAACATGTAAAGTGTTGGTCTCATGTTCGACGAGTTGAAATGAAAGATCCCAGAAAGGTTCCTTATGCACAAAAAGGTTATTTCTCTCAAATGTTGTGCACATTTGTTTACAGCCCTCTTAGTGAGCCTTTTTCCATTGCCAAGATCATCCATACACCTCACAAGTGTGAAATGTCAAGAAGATCATTACACAGCTGCACCTTCTTCTGAGGACAATAAAAGGCCACTCTAAAATGTGCAGTTTTGTCACACAACACAATGCCACAGGTGTCTCACGTTTTGAGGGAGAGTGCAATTGGCATGCGGACTGCAGAAATGTACACCAGAGCTGCTGCCAGATAATCTAATGTTAATTTCTCTTCCATAAGCCAACTTTTTGAGACTTTGGAAGTACGTCCAACCGACCTCACAACCGAAGACCACATGTATGGCGTTGCGTGGGCGATCGGTTTGCTGATGTCCACGTTGTGAACAGAGTGCCCCATGGTGGTGGTGGGATTATGGTATGGGCAGGCATAAGCTACGGACAACAAACACAATTGCATTTTATCAATGGTAATTTGAATGCACAGAGATACAGTGAGGATATCCTGAGGTCCGTTGTCGTGCCATTCATCCACTGCCATCACCTCATGTTTCAGCATGATAATGCATGGACCCATGTCGCAAGGATCTGTTAACAATTCATAGAAGCTGAAAATGTCCAAGTTCGTCCATGGCCTGCATATTCACCAGACATCTCACCCATTGAGCATGTTTGGGATGCTCTGAATCGACGTGTACGACAGCATGCTCCAGTTCCCCCTAATATCCAGTAATTTAGCACAGACATTGAGGAGGAGTGGGACAACACTCGACAGGGCACAATCAACAGCCTGATCAACTCTATGTGAAGGAGATGTGTCCTGCTGCATGAGGAAAATAGTGGTCACACCAGATACTGACAAGTATTCTGATCCACGCCACTATCTTTTTTTATTTCAGATATCTGTGACCAACAGATTAATATCTGTATCCAATTCATGTGAAATCCATAGATCAGGGCCTAAGGAATTTATTTAAATCGATTGATTTCCTTATATGAACTGAAATTGAAGCATGTTTTGTTTTCTAACGTTGCAGATAGAAAAGCCATGAATAGACCTGAGTGGTGTAGTGGAGGGAATATGCTGTATACCTACTTATTTTTCAGTGGGCATTGCATGTATTCATTTCTTAATCCCCAATGATTTAAATTTTCAAGAAAACATCTTTGTAAAATCAGTGTTGTAAAGTACTTAAGTAGTACTTTAAAGTAATTTTACTTAAGTAATATCTGCAGTTTACTTTACTATTTATATTTTTTGACTACTTTTACTTCACTACATTCCTTAAGAAAATATTGTACTTTTTACTCCATACATTTTCCTTGACACCCAAAAGTACATTTTGAATGCTTAGCAGGACATGAAAATAGTTAAATTCAGCACTTAATCAACCGAACATCCCTATTGCCTCTGATATGGTGGACTCACTAAAACACACGTGCTTCATTTCTTAATTATGTCTGAATGTTGGAATGTGCCCCTGGCTTTCCATAAATGTAAGAAACAAGAACATGGTGCCATCTGGTTTGCTTAATATAAGGAATTTGAAATTGTTTATACTTTTACTTCACCAGTTGATACCTATGTACATTATAGCAATTACATTTACTTTTGATACTTAGTTATATTTTAAACCAAATACTTTTAGAGTTTTACTCAAGTAGAATTTTACTGGGTGACTTTGATTTTTATCATTTTCTATTAGGTATCTTTACTTTCACTCAAGTATGACAGTTGGGTACTTTTTCCACCACTGTCTAATATGCGCACCGCACATGCGAGCGGTTTCATGGACAGATATGGAAATAACCATTATACATTTACAAAGAAGGGAGATTCAAAGATGTAACAACTATCGTGGTTTTCAAATATGACTGGAACAATGAACAGGAGAACGCATAAGACGACATCTTAGTAAAATAACTGCCTCAAAGCTTCTGTCCAAGATATTTATCACGATCATCTCCTTTGTCTTGATCACGTTGAGGGAGAGGTTGTTGACCTTGCACCACACTTCTAAGTCTTTGACCTCCTCCCTATAGGCTGTCTCATCGTTGTCGGTGATCAGCCCTACCACTGTTGTGTCGTCTGCAAACTTAATGATGGTGTTGGAGTTGTGCTTGGCCATGCAGTCATGGGTGAACAGGGAGTACAGGAGTGGAATAAGCACACATCCCTGAGGGGCCTGCTTGTTGAGGATCAGCATGGCAGATGTGTTGTTGCCTACCCTTACCACTTGGAGGTGGCCTGTCAGGAAGTCCAGGATCTAGTTGCTGAGGGAGGTGTTTAGTCCTAGGGCCCTAAGCTTAGTGATGGGCCTTGAGGGCACTATAGTGTTGAACGCTGAGCGGTAGTCAATTCTCACATAGGTGTTCCTTTTGTCCAGGTGGGAAAGGGCAGTGTTGAATGCAATAGAGATGGCATCATCTGTGGATCTGTTGTGGCGGTATGCAAATTGGAATGGGTCTTGGGTGTCTGGGATGATGGTGTTGATGTGAGCCATGACCAGCCTTTCAAAACACTTCATGGCTATGAGTCCTACGGGTCGGTAGTCATTTAGGCAGGTTACCTTGGTGTTCTTGGGCACAGGGACTATAGGGTTCTGCATGAAAAATGCAGGTATTACAGACTCTGCCAGGCACAGGTTTAAAATGTCAGTGAAGACACTTGCCAGTTGGTCAGCGCATGCTCGGAGTGCACGTCCTGGTAATTTGCTTGTTTGATGGTTCATCTGAGGGCATAGCGGGATTTCTTATAAGCGTCCGGGTTAGAGTCCCGCTAGTTGAAAACTGCAGCTCTACCCTTTAACTCAGTGCAGATGTTTCCTGTATTCCATGGCTTCTGGTTGGGGTATGTATGTATGGTCACTGTGAAGACGAAATCATCGCTGCACTTATTAAGCCAGTGACTGATGTGGTAAACTCCTCAATGCCATCGGATGAGTCCCGGAACATATTCCAGTCTGTGCTGTAAAACAGTCCTGTAGTGTAGCATCCGCATCATCTGACCACTTCCGTATTGAGCGAGTCACTGGTACTTCCTGCTTTAGTTTTTGCTTGTAAGCAGGAATCAGGAGGATATAATGGACAGATTTGCCAAATGGAGCACGAGGGAGAGCTTTGTACAAGTCTCTGATTGAAGTAAAGGCGGTCTAGAGTTTTTTCCCCCTCTTGTTGCACATGCAACATGCTGATAGAAATTCAAAGTCTATAGGCTACTTTGAAAAAAGGTAAGACATGCCTTGTAATATGAATTACAACATCCAGGTTTCAAACAGGAAAAATATAGCAATGCTAATGATAGGCCTAACCATAGGCCTAACCATATCCCTAACCATCTTCTGGTAAAGGCTTTCCCAAAACCCTTTTCTATTAAATGTTAACTAGCTACAAAGTAGCCTATGCCTACCAGGCTGCATGATTATTTGCACCAGTCCAGTGACTATTTCTTTTGCAGACTACAGCTTGTTTGCTACAGGAACACAGCCAACCAAACAGTGCTAGGTGCCTGCACACTTGAATTAAAGTGCAACTTCACACAAGT
Organism: Oncorhynchus gorbuscha; assembly: GCF_021184085.1. Taxonomy (NCBI): domain Eukaryota; kingdom Metazoa; phylum Chordata; class Actinopteri; order Salmoniformes; family Salmonidae; genus Oncorhynchus; species Oncorhynchus gorbuscha. The sequence continues at coordinate 27,564,288 of NC_060195.1, forward strand.
CAAGATTTTTGGGATTTTTCCCAGACCTCAAAAATCGTCTCCTGATGTGATTGAAGGATCATTATGGACAGAACATACAATTTAGTTGTTTTTCCTATTACAAAAATTGCACATTTTAGAGTGAAAAGGCAGAACCCCTAGTTATTGGGCTGAACACAAACCCATGAATAAGACAGACATACAGTGGCAAGACAAAGTGTGTGAACCCTTTGGAATTACCTGGATTTCAGCATAAATTGGTCCTCAAATTTGAGCTGATCTTCATCTAAGTCACAACAATAGACAAACAGTCCTCTTAAACTAATAACACAAACAATTATACGTTGTCATGTCTTTATTGAACACACTGTTTAAACGTTCACAGTGTAGGGTGGGAAAAGTATGTGAACCATTGGATTTAATACTGGTTGACCCTCCTTTGGCAGCAATAACCTCAATCAAATGTTTTCTGTCAATGCGGATCGGACCTGCACAACAGTTAGGAGGAATTTTCGACCATTCAGCTTTACAAAACTGTTTCAGTTCAGCAATATTCTTAGGGTGTCTGGTGTGAACCGCCCGAGGTCATACCACAGCATTGAGGGGTTGTTGATTTACTTGTGTTTTTGGTTGTTGTCCTGTTGAAGCTCAGAACTTGGATGATGCAATTGAAGGATAGATAGCCTTACATTCTCCTGCAAAATGTCTTGATAAACTTGGGAATTAATTTATGTCGATGATAGCAAGCTGTCCAGCCCTGAGTCAACAAAGCAGCCTCAAACCATGATGCTCCCTCCCCCATACTTTACAGTTGGGTTGAGATGTTGATGTTGGTGTGCTGTGCCTTTTTTCCCCCTCCACATAGTGTTGTGTGTTCCTTCCAAACAACTCAACTTTAGTTTAATCTGTCCACAGAATATTTTACCTGTAGCGCTGTGGAACATCCAGGTTATAACGACGTTCGTCTGCTGTAAGAAGAGAGTCAGACCGAAATGCAGCTTGTAGGTTACTCATGACTTTAATGAAAGTATCGCGGTACATGAAATAACTGATATAAGAAAACAACAAACGAAACTAATTACAGCCTATCTGGTGACTACACAGAAACAGGAACAAACACCCACAAAATACAACGCGAACTCAGGCTACCCAAATACGGTTCCCAATCCGAGACAACGAGAATCACCTGACTCCAATTGAGAATCGCCTCAGGCAGCCAAGCCTAACTAGACACACCCTTAATCATACACAATCCCAATTAATACAAACCCCAATACGAAACACAACATATAAACCCATGTCACACCCTGGCCTACCCAAACATATACCAAAATTACAAAATACAATGACCAAGGCGTGACACAGGTGCTCTATTGCGAACTTCAGACGTGCAGAAATGTTTTTTTTGGACCGCAGTGGCTTCTTCCGTGGTGTCCTTCCATAAACACCATTCTTGTTTAGTATTTTACGTGTCGTAGACTCGTCAACACACATGTTAGCACGTTCCTGAGATTTCTGTAAGTCTTTAGCTGACACTCTAGGATTCTTCTTAACCTCATTGAGCATTCTGCGCTGTGCTCTTGCAGTCATCTTTGCAGGATGGCCACTCCTAGGAAGAGTAACAACAATGCTGAACTTTCTCCAGTCACAGACAGTTTGTCTTACCGTGGACTGATGAAGATCAAGGCTTTTAGAGATACTTTTGTAACCCTTTCCAGCTTTATGCAAGTCAACAATTCCTAATCTTAGTTAGGTCATCTGCGATCTCTTCTGTTCAAGGCATGGTTCACATCCAACAATGCTTCATGTGAATAGTAAACTCAACATTTGTGTGTTTTTTATAGGGCAGGGCAGCTCTAACCAACATCTCCAATCTCATCTACGTGATTGGACTCCAGGTTAGCTGACTCCTGACTCCAATTAGCTTTTGGAAAAGTCATTAGCCTAGGGGTTCACATACTTTTTCCAACATATACTGTGATTGTTTAAAAGATGTATTCAATATAGACAAGAAAAATACAATAATTAGTGTTATTAGTTTAAGCATATTGTGTTTGTCTATTGTTGTGACTAAGATGAAGATCAGATCAAATTTTCTGACTAATTTATCCAGGAATCCAGGTAATTCCATAGGGTTCATATACTTTTTCTTGTCACTGTATACACCACTGGAGGTTGGTGGCACCTTAATTGGGGAGGATGGGCTCGTGGCAATGACGAACAGAATCAGTGGAATGGTATCAAATACATTAAACACATGGTTTCCAGGTTTTTGATGCCAATCGATTTGCGCTGCTCCGGCCATTATTATGAGTCGTTCTCCCCTCAGCAGCCTCCACTGCTATACACTGAACAAACATAAAAACACAACATACAACTATTTCAAAGATTTTACAGAGTTACAGTTCATATAAGGAAATCAATCAATTTAAATGAATTCATTAGGCCCTGACCTATGGATTTCACATGACTGGTATACAGATATGCATCTGTTGGTCACAGATACAGTACCTTTAAAAGGCATGGCCGTGGATCAGAAAACCAGTCAGTATCTGGTGTGACCACCTTTTTCCTCGTTCATCGCGACACATCTCCTTCGCATAGAATTGATCATGCTTTTGATTGCGCCCTGTGGAGTGTTGTCCCACTCCTCTTCCATGGCTGTACGAAGTTGCTGGATATTGGCAGGAACATGGTGTCGTGCACGTCGATCCAGAGCATCCCAAACAAGTACAATGGGTGACATGTCTGGTGAGCATGCAGTTCATGGAGGAACTGGGACATTTTCATCTTCCAGGAATTGTGTACAGATCCTTGCAACAGGATGTCCTGCTGAAACATGTGGTGATGGCGGCGGGTGAACGGCACGACAACTGGCCTCAGGATCTCGTCATTGTTTCTCTGTGCATTCAAATTGCCATTGATAAAAAGCAATTGTGTTTGTTATCTGTTGCTTATTCCTGCCCATACCATAACCCCACCATCACCATGAGGCAGTTTACAACATTGACATCAGCAAGCTCCTCACCCACGCGCTGTCCACCATCTGTCCGGTAGTTGAAACCACACTTTTCTGTGCCAGGGCCATTGAAGGCTAACATTTGCCCACTGAAGTTACAATGCCGAACTACAGTCAGGTCAAGACCCTGGTGAGGACGACAAGCAAGCAGATGAGCTTCTCTGAGAGGGTTTCTGAGTTTGTGCAATAATTGTAAACCCAGTTACATCAGCTGTCCCGGTGGCTGGTCTCAGACGATCCCACAGGTGAAGTGAAGAAGCGGATGTGGAGGTTCTGGCTCGGTTCCATGTGGTCTGTGGTTGTGAGGCCGGTTGGATGTACCGCAAAATTCTTTAAATCGACATTGGAAGGGGCTTATTGGAAAAAAATAACATTAAATTATATGGCAACAGCTCTGGGGGACATTGCTGCAGTCAGCATGCCAACTGCAATCACCCCCAAAACATGAGACATCTGTGGCATTGTGTTGTGACATAACTGCGTTTTTATTGACAAATGCAAACACACAGCGATATTCCAAAAGTTACAAATCCAGTCATACTGAAAAAAGAGACTTGGGAAAAAAACTCAGGGCAGTCAGACAAAAATATCATCCAGTGAGTTACAAGATTTGCTTTGATTAATCGCAAATTCTGAATTTGCTCAAATTAAGGTGAAATGTAAGATTTTTTTATACAAAAACATTACAAGAATATTGACATCTTGATTTTGCCTAACAGTTAGCAGAATTATGTAAGTTGAAAAAGCACACTTTCTTTAACCTCAATGTCAACTAGTTTTTAGCTGAATAGTTTATGTATTTGGGATGTTTTCAGTGTCTTTGGAAAGCATTTAGGCAATGCGATAAATCGCAATTAAAAAAACGACGTTAACTGGAGCTAACTGATTAAGTCCGACAGCCCATAGAATAACGCACCAGCTTCATCAGTGAACCTGGTTGCTACAACGATACAACTCGCAATATATTAACACTAACTAGCATGACAGCAATGGACAAAAGCCACGTGGGCGGACTGATACAGCCAGAGGTAAACAATCTCTCCCGGAGAGTCAATGTAGGCCTATGGCGATCGTCAATCATCACAGTCGTCATGGTGATGGTCATGGTCACAACGGTTGTGATGATTGTCACGATGATAGGCAGGGTCAGGTTGGGGTCCACGCTGGGGTTAAAGGTCATTTCCTGGTGTCCTTGCGTAGGCAGGTGAAGAAGGGGTGTCTGAGAGCCTGGTCCAGGGAGAGGCGTTTAGCTGGGTCGTACTCCAGCATCTTCTGGATCAGGTCAAACAGCTGGTCGTGGTCCAAGCTCTGGACCATCATGTATTGCTGAGGGGATGGAAGAGGTGGAGGAGAGAGGGGAGGAGATGGTCAAATTTATTGATATCAATGACCACAACAACACTGTGATTCAGACGTCTTTATATCACAGGTATCTATAGGGTCAGTTCCATTAAATGAATTGAGGAAACAGAATAGGTTGGCCATATTGCTGGAGGCCCTCCTTACCTTGAGTGGTTTGCAGTGTTTCCGCACGTATCTCCCAGAGGAGCTGAGTGCATCCCAGTCCAGCTGGTACCGATGGACATACCGCCGCTTCTTGGTTTTCTGCAGGAGATGTACCGGTATGGGGCCCAGGACCCTCTCCATCATAGCCAGGTGTTCTTTACTGTCGTGGGTCTGGAGGAGAGAACACAAGAGCCACAGAGAGGAGTCTAACGTTACGCCCAGGACACAGTGAGCCAGAGGTTTTCTGGATCAAAATAGGGCTTAGGTGGTGGGTGTGGTGGCAAATTTGAAAGCTCTATTGGCCGCAATAACAAAATGTTGTTGTTCTAAAACTAATTTCCTGCAATTCCACACATTTGCGGTTTCAAAGCTAATTTCCAGTGAATCTACACATTTTGCCATGGATTATGCCGTGTTCTTATGCTATCTGAGTGTCTTAAACCATATAACAAAATCAATGGGGGCCCCATGCCATGACAAAAGAGCCCTGAAGGGATCATTTTTTAAATTTCAGATTCTCGCTGACTGTGTAGCTTTTATTTAAGCAATTAATAGTTCTCAAATATATCTTATTTAAAAAATATAGATATTTTCCACATACATTATCTGGTTTTAGTCGTTTCAAGTTTACACTGAAAATATCTTTCCATACAAATTATGATTATTATATTTAAAAAAAAAGTTTTTTACTGTATGGACTTAGGCGACCCTTAATAACACTTACCTTTTCTATGCAGGAAAACCCCTGTGATCTACCTATGCATAGAACAGCTTGAGATGAATACATGATTCAGAAGGTATCATTAGTATGATGATACTATGGATAGCTGACAGTCCCCCACCTGGAAGAGAGTTGATCCCAGGTAGTACTCTATGAGGATACAGCCCAGACTCCACACGTCACAGGCATGGTCCCAGCCCAGATCTACACAGAGAGAGAAGCATTACAGCCCAGACTCCACAGATCTACACAGAGGGAGAAGCATTACAGCCCAGACTCCACAGATCTACACAGAGGGAGAAGCATTACAGCCCAGACTCCACAGATCTACACAGAGGGAGAAGCATTACAGCCCAGACTCCACAGATCTACACAGAGGGAGAAGCATTACAGCCCAGACTCCACAGATCTACACAGAGGGAGAAGCATTACAGCCCAGACTCCACAGATCTACACAGAGGGAGAAGCATTACAGCCCAGACTCCACAGATCTCCACAGAGGGAGAAGCATTACAGCCCAGACTCCACAGATCTCCACAGAGGGAGAAGCATTACAGCCCAGACTCCACAGATCTACACAGAGAGAGAAGCATTACAACCCAGACTCCACAGATCTACACAGAGAGAAAATATCTTTCCATACAAAGAAGCATTATTAGACTCCACAGATTTTTACAACCCAGACTCCACAGATTACACTGAGAATGCATTTACAACCCAGACTCCACCTATCTACACAGAGAAGCATTTACAACCCAGACTCCACAGAGAGAGAAGCATAGCCCAGAACAGATCTACACAGAGATGAAAGCATTATTCAGACTCCACAGATCTACATTAGATGAGAAGCATTTACAACCCAGACTCCACAGAGAGAGAAGCATTTACAACCCAGACTCCACAGATCTACACAGAGAGAGAAGCATTACAACCCAGACTCCACAGAGAGAGAAGTATTACAACCCAGACTCCACAGAGAGAGAAGTATTACAACCCAGACTCCACAGATCTACACAGAGAGAGAAGCATTTACAACCCAGACTCCACAGATCTACACAGAGAGAGAAGCATTATAGCCCAGACTCCACAGATCTACACAGAGAGAAGCATTTACAACCCAGACTCCACAGAGAGAGAAGCATTTACAACCCAGACTCCACAGATCTACACAGAGAGAGAAGCATTTACAACCCAGACTCCACAGATCTACACAGAGGAGAGAAGCATTATAGCCCAGACTCCACAGATCTACACAGAGAGAGAAGCATTACAACCCAGACTCTACAGATCTACACAGAGAGAGAAGCATTTACAACCCAGACTCCACAGAGAGAGAAGCATTACAACCCAGACTCTACAGATCTACACAGAGAGAGAAGCATTTACAACCCAGACTCCACAGAGAGAGAAGCATTTACAACCCAGACTCCACAGATCTACACAGAGAGAGAAGCATTATAGCCCAGACTCCACAGATCTACACAGAGAGAAGCATTTACAACCCAGACTCCACAGTGAGAAGCATTTACAACCCAGACTCCACAGATCTACACAGAGAGAGAAGCATTACAACCCAGACTCCACAGATCTACACAGAGAGAGAAGCATTACAACCCAGACTCCACAGAGAGAGAAGCATTTACAACCCAGACTCCACAGATCTACACAGAGAGAGAAGCATTTACAACCCAGACTCCACAGAGAGAGAAGCATTACAACCCAGACTCCACAGATCTACACAGAGAGAGAAGCATTTACAACCCAGACTCCACAGAGAGAGAAGCATACTCCACAGACTCCACAGAGAGAGAAGCATTTACAACCCAGACTCCACAGATCTACACAGAGAGAGAAGCATTTACAACCCAGACTCCACAGATCTCCACAGAGAGAAGCATTACAGACCCAGACATTTACAACCCAGACACAGATCTACACAGAGAGAGAAGCATTACAACCCAGACAGATCTCCACAGAGAGAAGCATTTACAAAGATCTATTACAGAGAGAGAAGCCCAGACTCCACAGATCTACACAGAGAGAGAAGCATTACAACCCAGACTCCACAGAGAGAGAAGCATTTACAACCCAGACTCCACAGAGAGAGAAGCATTTACAACCCAGACTCCACAGAGAGAGAAGCATTATAGCCCAGACTCCACAGATCTACACAGAGAGAAGCATTTACAACCCAGACTCCACAGAGAGAGAAGCATTTACAACCCAGACTCCACAGAGAGAGAAGCATTACAACCCAGACTCCACAGAGAGAGAAGCATTATACCCAGACTCCACAGATCTACACAGAGAGAGAAGCATTACAACCCAGACTCCACAGATCTACACAGAGAGAGAAGCATTTACAACCCAGACTCCACAGATCTACACAGAGAGAGAAGCATTTACAACCCAGACTCCACAGAGAGAGAAGCATTACACAGAGAGAGAAGCATTTACAACCCAGACTCCACAGATCTACACAGAGAGAGAACATTTACAACCCAGACTCCACAGATCTACACAGAGAGAGAAGCATTTACAACCCAGACTCTACAGAGAGAGAAGCATTACAACCCAGACTCCACAGATCTACACAGAGAGAGAAGCATTTACAACCCAGACTCCACAGATCTACACAGAGAGAGAAGCATTTACAACCCAGACTCCACAGATCTACACAGAGAGAGAAGCATTTACAACCCAGACTCCACAGATCTACACAGAGAGAGAAGCATTTACAACCCAGACTCCACAGAGAGAGAAGCATTTACAACCCAGACTCCACAGATCTACACAGAGAGAGAAGCATTACAACCCAGACTCCACAGAGAGAGAAGCATTACAACCCAGACTCCACAGAGAGAGAAGAGAGAAGCGTGACATCAGCAACAGAGAAACAGGGATGCAGCCCAAATGGTTCCCTATGCCACCTGGATGCAGTCTAGGTCTGAGTAATGTCGCCGTCTGATGAAAACCCCGGAACTCTGTTATTCCTCATTTTCAGTTTTGTACATTTAATGAAATCAGTAACTCCCCTTAATGTACTCTAAACATTTCAGGACTCTAAGACCAAGAAAATGTATTACAAATAGCTTCTGAAGTTTTTAATCGTTTCTGTTTTGAAGATTAAGTTTTCATTAGACAACAACGATAAGCAGCATTATCACATAACATCAGTAATATCATGAATTAGCATTGAGGAAGTATGTGTCTTACCCAGAATGACCTCTGGAGCGGGGTAGTGGCGTGTGGACACTACGGAGGTGTGGTGGTTGTGTTCATATGTGTCTTACCCAGAATGACCTCTGGAGCGCGGTAGTGGCGTGTGGACACTACGGAGGTGTGGTGGTTGTGTTCATATGTGGCGTTGCCAAAATCAACCACCTTCACATCCGGGTTCTTCAACGTCCTCTCGTCGCGCTTCTGTAGGGCAGATGAGTCATGACAAATATACATTTGATTGAGTCAGACAGCACACAAATTCAAATAGGGGTGACAACCAAATCAGTCAACTTCACAGTTCATTCATGGTGAGTGTTTTGTCAGCACAGATCAATGTGGCAGGTAACAGACTCGTACCATTTTGGCATTGTACTTGATGTCGTACTCTGAGTCCACAAACAGAATGTTCTCGGGCTTCAGGTCAGTGTGTGTCAGCTTGTTCTTATGCAGGACTGAAACAAACAGCAGCCACAGAGAACATCGTCAACACAGGCAGGAGAGTAGACAACCCTTTGTTCTATTACACCATTTGTACAATGGAATATACTCTGAAGTCCCCACTATAACCCAACAGCTTTTCATTTACAGTGTATGTCTCCCAAACGGTGACGTATTCCCCCCCAAATTAAATACTTAGTAGTGCACTAGATTGAGAATAGGGTTCCATTTGGGAAACACACACTAACCTTTAAGTTGAGACATGTAGCATTGCTCTTATCCAGTGTGGGTGGTGCTTACTACCACAGAAATCCAATGAAATGACTATTCCAGCATGTTATAAAGTGTAATTCTATGGTAACTACTCACATCGTACGGCTCGGATGATCTGGTAGGCCATGATCCTGATGTGTTCTACTGGGAACGGCTGGAAGTTGTTCTCCTTCAGGTAGTCATAGGTACTGAGCCCCAGCAGCTCAAACGATATACACACGTGACCGTGGTGGTCGAACCAGTCCAGCATCCTCACACATCCACTGAGACGGCAGAGGGGAGTGAGAGAGAGAGAGGGAGGGGAGGAAAGAAAGAGGGGGAGAGAGAGAGAAGGGATTTACATTTCAGTAATTTAGCAGAATCGTATTCAGAGCGAATCACAGTTAGTGGATTATGTAGCTAGACAAGACAAACAATGGTGTCTGATATTGATGACACACCGATCATTAAAGTGGGATATTTAAATTACAATCCATAATTAAAGTGTACGCCTGGCAGATAACCAACTACTTGTATGAGAGACTGCATATCATCCTATTAATGGAAAGTCTACATGATTTCTGTTTATGTATGGGGCTTGTTCTAAAAACATGTCGTGACTTACTATTTCCGGTCACAGTCCAGAGAGTTCATCTGCTCCAGCACCTCCACCTCAGCCATGGCTGCTTCGCGGTACCGGTCAATGTTTTTAATGATCTTCAGTGCCACGCGAGAACCAATTCTGAAATCACAGACGAGACACACATATCTAACTGTGAGAGAGATTGAGGCTTTCAGATTAGAACGACAGAGAGAAACAGAGAGATTAAGTTTGAGAGCACACTGTAGGTATACAATAGATAGCCCTATTTGGTAAAAGACCAGGTCCAAGAACAGCTCAAATGAGCAAAGCGAAACAACAGTCCATCATTACTTTAAGACATGAAGATCAGTCAATCCAGAAAATGTCAAGAACTTTGAACATTTCTTCAAGTGCAGTCGCAAAAACCATCAAGTGCTGTGATGAAACTGGCTCTCATGAGGACAGCCACAGGAAAGGAAGACCCAGAGTTACCTCTAGGGCAGAGGATAGGTTCATTAGAGTTACCAGCGTCAATCTGCAGCCCAAATAAATGCTTCAGAGTTCAAGTAACAGACACATCTCAACACCAACTGTTCAGAGGAGACTGGGTGAATCAGGCCTTCATGGTTGAATTGCTGCAAAGAAACTACAACTAAAGGACACCAATAATAAGAAGGGACTTGCTTGGGCCAAGAAACACTGGACAGATTTCCATTGGGCTTTTGGTCCGATGAGTCCAAATTTTAGATTTTTGGTCCCAACTGCCATGTCTTTGTGAGACGCAGTGTAGGTGAATGGATGATCTCCGCAAGTGTAACAGTATAGCTTTAGACAGTCCCCTCGCCCATACCCGGGCGCGAACCAGGGACCCTCTGCACACATCAACAACAGTCACACTCGAAGCATCGTTACCCATCGCTCCACAAAAGCAGCGGCCCTTGCAGAGCAAGGGGAACTACTACTTCAAGGTCTCAGAGCACGTGACGTCACTGATTGAAACGCTATTTAGCGCGCACCGCTAACTGAGCAAGCCGTTTCCCGAAGCGGATACTGTGTTTTGCCCACCACCCGGGACAATGGATCGGATCCCAGTGAGCGAACCAATACAACGATGCCGTAAAAGGGGCAGACAAAGCGGTCTTCTGGTCACATCGCACACCACTTCCTAGCATACTAGTCTCTTGACAACAAGGTTGATGAAATTTTCATTTCTCTGTGGGGTCTAATTGTGTTGCTGTCCTGGGGCTCTGTGGGGTCTGTTTGTGAACAGAGCCCCAGGACAGCAACACAATTAGACCCAACCAAATCATGAGAAAACAAAAAGATAATTACTTGACACATTGGAAAGCAGTAACAAAAAAACATAGCAAACTAGAGTGCTATTTGGCCCTAAACAGAGAGTACACAGTGGCAGAACACCTGACCACTGTAACTGACCCAAACTTAAGGAAAGCCTTGACTATGTAGACTCAGTGAGCATAGCCTTGCTATTGAGAAAGGCCACTGTAGGCCAACCTGGCTCTCAAGAGAAGACAGGCTATGTGCACACTGCCCATAAAATGGAGGTGGAAACTGAGATGCTCTTTCTAACCTCCTGCCAAATGTATGACCAAACTAGAGACACACATTCCCCTCAGATTACACAGACCCGAAAAGAATTCAAAAACAACCAATTTTGATAAACTCCCATATCTATTGGGTGAAATACCACTTTGTGCAATGACAGCAGCAAGATGTGTGACCTGTTGCCACAAGAAAAGGGCAACCAGTGAAGAACAAACACCATTGTAAATACAACCCATATTCATGTTTATTTATTTTCCCTTTTGTACTTGAACTATTTCCAGACATTTGAAATGTATATTATTTAGGAACTTTTGTTCGTGTAATGTTTTACTGTTACTTTCTAGATTGTTTATTTGACTTTTGTTTATCATCCATTTCACTTGCTTTGGCAATGTAACATATGTTTCCCCATGCCAATAAAGCCCTTAAATTGAATTGAAAGGGGAGAGGGGTAGCATTGTCACAGTGACATCCAGACCTTTCCAGTGAGCGACTTACTTAGAGTGATCGATGCATTCCACGACTTTCCCAAAGGCTCCTTCTCCTAGAGTTGACACAATCTCATCTACAGGGAATAAAGAGCATTAGTTAGAACCAGAGCAGTGATGACTGGCATCCACTACCATCACACCTGATCTGCCACATAATCTGCCTAGCTGCTTTGTTTGATATGGATTTAGCATTATACTGTCTAACTAGAACAGGACAGGGCTCCAAGCCAACAAAACATAATACACAGTACACACATCACACTAATAATGATGTTATGTAGTGAGGTGTAATAACTAATCCACATTTAACAATACAATGATAAACCCTACCCACTAACATACAAGTGTCTACAATAGAATAGAATTTTGCAACATTACACCATATGAAAAAGCAACAACATAACAGATAGCTAGTTGACAGAGAGAGAAAAGTGATATATTCTATACATCTGGCTCTTAGCATGTCTCCCCTGTGATAGATCAGGTGACCCTCGTCATCATCCTCAACACTCCGGGATCTTTTCCTGCTCCTGCGATGATGGCTCCTCTGTTGTCCCATCACCACCATCATCAACCATCAACCACCATCACCGGCCCAGAGAGAACACCATCACCAGGCCAGGCCACCACAACGGGACGGAACGTGCCATTCATTCATTCAGCGGGCAGAGGGGGGGATCGGACGTGGGGGAGAGATTTCGGATGGATCGGCCCATTCAGAGTGGGTGGGTTGCGAACCAGGCAGCGCCAGCGGACCACAGCGGGAGCAGCACATTCAAATTCAGCCCCACCAGAGAAAGGCATAGGGGGCGTCACCACATAGTGGGTGTTACAGAAGAGAAACATGGCAACAACAAGGTTCATGTGAGAGACTTTCTCAAAGTAAGCGGTACAAAACATTATAAACCATCAGTCTAGTAGAATAGGCGAATATGCATTTTTGTGTCTTTCAAGATACAGTTTTGGTTATCTTCTGACTGTTAATGACTGATACATAACGTTTCCCTTTCCCTTGACTCTTCTTATTGAAGCCTTCTAAAGGTGTTTGTGCTTAGTCTGCTACAGTTATGCCTAGATGGTATTCAGTGAATTCTGGTACTAACATTGGATCCATAATTCTAACCCATCTGTGTTTCACTGTGGTACATATTGAGAAAGATCGACAAAGAAAAAGCTAACACCACTAATAACCATATAGGGAGTTGGTTGGAAAGGAGAGAAGACTGTAAGATGTTCTCATACCGAGTAAGAGGAGCGTTGATGAGAAGGGCTGCGTCTCCGGCCTCGGCGGCTACTACGGCCACTCTTGCCACTCCGCCCTGATGACTTGCTGTAGTGGTGCCACTCCTTGTCCTTCTCCCGATCTCTGTCCCTGGTGGCGGCGGCCCTGTTGTCCTCGTCGTAGCCCATCTCCAGGCTGGCTTCTCTGGCCCTCCTGTCCTTAGACTCTATCCTCTGCTGGTTCAGGCTGTGGGTCTCCAGGTAGTGCCTGAAAGAGAGAAACAACAAGATAGCTAAGTGACTGACTCCTTCTCCTACCTACTTACCCACTGCTTGGTTCTAATGGCCGGGACCTACGTCCTCCCCGACACCCTATCCCAAGGGGCTTAATATATAACATTTTAATTAGTAACAAGCTTATTTACAACTACAGAGTGTAACATCATCACTCCGAGGTTCTTGGTGTGAAAGCCTAACATAGTGGAGCATAGTGTAAATTCCTAGTTTTGGGGGTAAACTGACGCAACAAACTGGCCAGGCAATATGTCTCAAGAGCTGTTAGTACATATCATGTAGCAACCGTATAAATATGAGCAGCCAGCTTGAATGTATGTGTGCTCAAAGCACAGCACAACCCCCCCCCCCAATACAGCAGAATCCCCTTCTACCTCTCTCACACCAACACACACAAATCGAAAGCACAGGTGTCCGCTACGACAGTTGTTTTGGTTCAGTGAGGAATCTGTGAAGCTTTTTCAGCAGGGGAATGTGATCTGAGTCTTTGGACCTCCAGAGCCCCACAGAGTCAGAGAGAGTCATGATGGCACCCTGGTGGTATCAGGTCTCTTCCAGGAAAAGGTCTGCGTTGCTGGGGGACTTATTATTAGAGCTTCCCTACCCATTCTGCCCTGGAAACTTCCACCATAAACCTCCATCTCTCACAAAGCACAATCTCAATGAGACAGACACAGAAACCAGACATGGTTTTACCTTCCAGCAATAAAATGTACAGTGATATATTGGCAAATGACAGCGACTTCCAATAATAAAGAGTTCCAACTTCAAAAATTAATTGTGACCACGTCTGTCAAGGGCAGGGAAAGAGCCATATTCTCCTGAAATAAACATTGGCCTAACGTATGCTGTGAGATTAGATTTCACTAGTTATTTATAAGATGATGGCTTGTCCTCACCACATTAATATATTGCTGTGAAAACATTTGGCATGTGTATAGCTGCTGGATCCTACCAACATAACTGAAGAGACAGAATGACCAGCCAGATGTAAAAAGGAAGAGATCTAGGGATTGGTTGTGGGTGGGGCCTATAATAGTTCTGTTGGGTGGGGCCTATAATAGTTCTGTTGGGTGGGGCCTATAATAGTTCTGTTGGGTGGGGGAGGAAATTAGGTCATATTTACCCTTCATGTGTTTTGAGGGGTTGTTGACGTCTTCGAGATTTATTCTCCCTTGCACTGCTATTCGAATCATCTCGCTTCTGGCGCTTTCGGCTCTCCACCCAGCTGAACTCACTGAGCCAAACGCCAGGGGAACGAATTCGCTTTGCCTGTCGCATCTGCCACACAAGTGATGAACGTTCACATTAATAGCTAAAACGAGCTAACGTCACATGGATAGCTGCAGTGCCAACAAACTGTAAAATATCATTCAAATCTACATATAGATAGTTAATCTTCTAGATGTCATGAAGTAAATTCAACCATAAACCAGTAAATAGCGTACAATATTTTCTAGCATTCGCTAACTAACTAATCAGGGTCAATTATCCTCTACAGACACCGACTGGTGTATTTGTTCTAACATGCTAGCTACGTTAATTTACCTAACGTTAACTTGCTAGCTAAATTAACAACAATCCAAGTGAAACCTTTCTAACTGCTTGACTAACTTCTTCAGATAACGTCAACAACATGCATCTGATAAATGTTAGCGTCAAAGCCAACAATTTTCAGAAAGTAATAACTAGCGATCTGTACATTGGCAAGCCAGCCTACTAACGTTAGCTTCCTGGTTCGTCGACGAAACGTGAAGGCTAGCAAGATTAATATAAAATTATATGTTTACATTGTAGTATTACACATCAAATCATCTGTCCTCACTTTATCTATCGACTGATGCACCCCAAACAACTAATAGGTTTTTAAAAAACGAAACAAAAAAAAAACCCGATGTTTTATCTGTACTTTTGTGTACGAACAAAGCTGCCTTCCAAAATGGCGAACTGTGCTGCTGCTCGAAGTTCTTGTCATAGATAGAACAATGAGACAGATATTTCACAGGATGTAAAATGTGAAGCATCCGGTTGGCGTTTCCTAGCGCTACCAAATAAATTAGTAAGAGGAAGCCCAGTGAGCGGCAGTGGGAAGAAATGGATTATGGCGGACAATCTGCAAATCTTCTCGATTGATGTTTTCTGTTTCCAAAACATATGTCATCAATAAATACCGTGTTTAATGTAAACTGTTCTCTGTTAGTTTAAGATGTGGGAGAAGCAGTACAAAAAAACGAATCATTACGCAAAGATAATTTCCAGTTTGATTATTAAATTGTTGAGCTGGAATCTCATGTGTTTGTTGTCAAAGATACTGATAACTATTACAATTATTACGGAGATACAAAGATGAAACGAAGTGCAGCAATACTGTGCAGAGCAAGGGAGGAAAATCATTTTTCCAGTTTCCAAGGTATGTAATAAATAATGAGAAGATGCATTTGGAGAAATTATTGCATGGTGAGGCACACGTTGTTGGCTGTGTAATCAGTAGTGTGCTGTATCCATGACTACCCATCGAATCAATCACCAAAGAAATGATCACTGATAGATTAAACCAACTAGCTACCAATAGTGAAACAAAACTACAGCTGGGTTTAACAT
Organism: Oncorhynchus gorbuscha; assembly: GCF_021184085.1. Classification (NCBI taxonomy): domain Eukaryota; kingdom Metazoa; phylum Chordata; class Actinopteri; order Salmoniformes; family Salmonidae; genus Oncorhynchus; species Oncorhynchus gorbuscha. Next base: position 27,580,181 of record NC_060195.1, read on the forward strand.
AGCTAGCATGAGGCAGCATGGCTAGCTAACGTTAGTTTACTAGTGTGTCCAGCTATATTACATATGAGACTATCCCAGGGTATGCTGTACAATCAATAGAAGCCATCATTTGTCACACTGAGTCATTGCAAAGTAATTTATCGAGCTGTAGAACACCACTAAGTACCTCCTTAAATGATGGTAAATGTCTGTAAAACATTGTTTGGCAACTACTTATGTTCTGCCCTCTGAAGATTAGGTTAGAATACCATAAAATATAGTATACTGTAATTATTTGCATCTTCAGAAAATAGACAAAATTCAAAAGGTTGCACCTTTTATTAAATGCCTGTTAACACGGTGAAAAATATAGAACATATCGAACCCATGAAAGTAGAGCATTTCATCACAACCTGACAGAACACACTGCACATACATCCCCTCAATAGGAAAATGTTCCAAAAGACACACCATATGTAGCATTAGAGCATCACTTCACAAGATCAATCAGGTTTAAGGACAGCAACTGAAAATGTTTCATAGGACAGGATAACGTGGGGGTCTTTGTTCTGTTTCATAGGACAGGATAAAGTGCGGGTCTTTATTTTGTGTCATAGGACAGGATAAAGTGTGGATCTTTGTTCTGTTTCATAGGACAGGATAAAGTGTGGGTCTTTGTTCTGTTTCATAGGACAGGATAAAGTGTGGATCTTTGTTCTAATGTTTCATAGGACAGGATAAAGTGTGGGTCTTTGTTCTAATGTTTCATAGGACAGGATAAAGTGTGGGTCTTTTCTGTTTCATAGGACAGGATAAAGTGTGGGTCTTTGTTCTAATGTTTCATAGGACAGGATAAAGTGTGGGTCTTTATTCTATAATATGTTCTTCATATTGGGGGTGTTGCTAATCAGGCACTGGTTGTTATGGAGGAATGAGTCAGTTTTGATTGAAGAGAAGGAGTGTGACGTAGACCCCAGAAGTCTGCAGACTACAGGGATGGAGTCCATATACACTACTAATTATAGCAGGACAAGATCAGTAAGGTCCTCATTTGGACACTGGTCACAGGAGTAGCAAGAAATACTGCCTTTCTGCTCACTTCTGGAGTTCACATCACAATCCACTTACACATACAGAAAGAGAAAAACCACATGGCTGCTGTTTAAATGAACTGTATAGGACTATTAACAACATTTAGGGTGAATAACATGGATAGAGGACATAATCATAAACTATTATCTCCAAACTACAATATACTACCACTACACTACTAAATTAACTATAAAACAGGAGAACTTAAGCATTGACCAACATCCAGCAGAAAGTACAGTAGAGGTGAGAAAGAGAACAGGAGTTAATGAGCATAGACCCAAATCCAGCAGATGATGGCAAATGTAGTTATGGTGGTCTGCAGGAGGTTCAGGTTGACAGGAGGTGTCCTCAGACTCACAAGTATCTAAAGGACTATTTCAAATGTTAGTGTAGTGTGTAATTTATTATATATAAATATTTAAATTGAACCTTTATTTAATTAGGCAAGCTGTTAAGAATAAATTCTTATTTCCAATGACGGCCTACACCAGCCAAACCCGGATGACGCTGGGACAATTGTGCGCCATCCTATTGGATTCCTAATCACGGCCGGTTGTGATACAGCCTGGAATCTAACCAGGGTGTCTGTAGTGACGCCTCAAGCACTGAGATACAGTGCCTTAGATCGCTGCGCCACTTGGGAGTAGAGGTATACGACAACAAGGTTTGAGAACACAACCATACACTTTAAACTAAACACTGGCCTATACACACACAATGGCTGGGGGTCCCAGAGAAAGAGGTTAAAAAACAACTGGTGTTGTAGATTCCTAGAAACTGCTGAGGTCTCTTCTGCAGCTGCAAGCTGCTCTTGCAGGTCTCAAGAGAGACGAGAGTCAGTCATATTTCCATAAAATGGAAAACACAGACGGTAATTACATTTTTTTTTTTTAAATTCAATCAAATGTGAGATTAAACCTTAAACACTTTTGCAACTACTCTGAAGGAAGATATGGGTGAGAAACATCAGCCGTAGAGACATCAGTCTGCCGAAGTCCTTCCAGGACCAGAAGAAAGGGCTATGCTGTATGCGAGGAGCACTTTGAAGAGTGTTTTATTCTTATTAAGGTACAGCTACATCGTTGTCAATAAAAATACATTTCAGTCATATGATACTTTTCTGGTAAAAATGTCTCTTTCAACAGGGTTCACGGGAGACACTGTCCTCCGAGGCAGAGTACCAACCAGAATAAATTGCAGGTATCCACCCCCTCATTTTGCAACAGATGCACGGCGTAGTAAAAAAATAAGTAAGCCAATTATAAAGTTCATAGCAATTAAAGATGCACCGTTATTTTTTATATCAATACAACAGGTTTAAATTCTTGAATTGTCTATTTTTGAAGGAGGGGACAGGGAACTTTAAAACATCTTCGTTCTAATGTTCTTCTTCGGTGGGGGTTATCAGTGGTTGGCATCCAACGTTATGGTGCACTACCGCCACCTACCGACACTTTTGCGGAGATGGGGAAACTCCATTAAAATCGTATTAACGCACATTGTGTACGTTGCACATGTGTCGTCAATGGACCGTGCGGTGCATTCTGGGCTATTTTGGGACGAGGAGAGCTCTCCTTCAAGGAGTGAAAGGGAGGAAAGAAGAACATCAAGACAAAGCAGCTGCTTTACAAGTGGGATGCATTGTTGAGCACTGAATCCCGAGGCTTTTGTGTGCTGATTATATGGAGATTGTGACAGCTGGTTAAATGGCATCCCTTGAGAGGACAAGAACAAGATGTATGTCAGGAGAAGCGCAGTATTACCATAAGGAGACATATACTGGGGCCTCCCGAGTGGCCTAGTATTTACAATGGTGTTTGTTCATCACTGGTTGCCCTTTTGATGTGGCAACAGGTCACAAATCTTGCTGCTGTGATGGCACACTGTGGTATTTCACCCAATATGAGTTCAGTAAAATTTGATTTGTTTTTTGAATTCTTTGTGGGTCTGTGTAATCTGAGAGAAATATGTGTCTCTAACATGGTCATACATTTTGCAGGAGGTTAGAAAGTGCAGCTCAGTTTCCACCTCATTTTGTGGGCAGTGTGTACATAGCCTGATTTCTCTTGAGAGCCAGGTCTGCCTACGGCGACCTTTCTCAATAGCAAGGCTATGCTCACTGAGTCTGTCCATAGTCAAGGATTTTCTTAATTTAGGGTCAGTCACAATGGTCAGGTATTCTGCCACTGTGTGCTCTCTGTTGAGGGCCAGATAGCTTTCCAATTTGCTCTGTTTTTTGGTTGATTCTTTCCAGTTTGTCAATTAGTTATTTTTTGCTTTCTCATAATTTGGTTGGGTCTAAATCTGTTTCTGTCCTGAGACTGTAGTATCTTTTGTGTTTGTGAACAGAGCCCCAGAACCAGCTGACTGAGGGGAGTCTTCTCTAGGTTCATCTCTCTGTAGGTGAGGGCTTTGTGGTGGAACGTGTGGGCATTGCTTTCTTTTAGGTGGTTGTAGAATTTAATAACTATTTTCTGGATTTTGATAACTAGTGGGTATAGTCATAATTCTGCTCTGCATGCATTGTTTTGGGTCTTGCATTGTACACTAAGTATATGTTTGCGGAATTCTGTACGCAGAGTCTCTATTGGGTGTTTGTCCCATTTTGTGAATTCTTGGTTGGTGAGTGGACCCCAGACCTCACAGCCATAGAGGGTATTTTTTTTCCAGATCCTAATTGGGATGTTGAGTTTTACGTTCCTTTTGATTACATAGAAGGCCCTTGTGGCCTTGTCTCTTAGATCGTTCACAGCCTTGTGGAAGTTACCTGTGGTGTTGATGTTTAGGCCAAGGTAGGTGTAATAATAATAATAATAATATATGCCATTTAGCAGACGCTTTTATCCAAAGCGACTTACAGTCATGTGTAATTCTTTGTGTGCTCTAGGCCAACATTGTCTAGATACAATTTGGCCTGGATAACAGTCGGCATTCCTAATCATCCCAAAGGTGTTTGATGGGGTTGGGGTCAGGGCTCTGCAGGCCAGTCAAGTTCTTCCACACTGATCTCGATCAAACCATTTCTGTATGGACCTCACAAGACTCCAGCTGACGCTTGGCATTGCACATGGTGATCTTAGGCTTGTGTGCGGCCCATTTCATGAAGCTCCTGATGAACTGTTATTGTGCTGACGTTGATTCCAGGGGCAGTTTGGAACTTGGTCGTGAGTGTTGCAACCGAGGACAGACGATTGTTACGTGCTACATGCTTCAGAACTCGGCAGTCTCATTCTGTGAGCTTGTGTGGCCTACCACTTAGCAGCTGAGCCGTTGTTGCTCCTAGGCATTTCCACTTCACAATGACAGCACTTACATTTGACCAGGGCAGCTCTAGCAGGGCAGACATTTGACAAACTGACATGTTGGAAAGGTGTCATACTATGATGGTGCCACATTGAAAATCACTGAGCTCTTCAGTCATGCCATTATACTACCAGTGTTTGTCAATGGAGATTGCATGGCTGTGTGCTCGATTTTATACACCTGTCGGCAATGAGTGTAGCTGAAATACCCGAAACCACTCATTTGAAGGCATGTCCACATACTTTTTTATATATAGTTTATCTGTGGCTGTCCTCCGTGTCCTGTGGCTAATGGCAGCACTGTTAGACTGTATTCACACTTATTGTCTCTTGGTATGGTCAACGTCCTTATTCTGCACATAGGAGGTGAGAAGAGCTGAAAACTACTTCCACTCCATAGCAACAGTGCAAACAACCAATGATGGAGAGGACGAGAGAAGAGCATAGATAAGCACTACTAAATGTTATGTTGTTTGTCATTTAGCCAAAAGATGATAATATACACTGCTCAAAAAAATAAAGGGAACACTTAAACAACACAATGTAACTCCAAGTCAATCACACTTCTGTGAAATCAAACTGTCCACTTAGGAAGCAACACTGATTGACAATACATTTCACATGCTGTTGTGCAAATGGAATAGACAACAGGTGGAAATTATAGGTAATTAGCAAGACACCCCCAATAAAGGAGTGGTTCTGCAGGTGGTGACCACAGACCACTTCTCAGTTCCTATGCTCCCTGGCTGATGTTTTGGTCACTTTTGAATGCTGGCGGTGCTTTCACTCTAGTGGTACAACCCACACAAGTGGCTCAGGTAGTGCAGCTCATCCAGGAATGGAATATCAATGCAAGCTGTGGCAAGAAGGTTTGCTGTGTCTGTCAGCGTAGTGTCCAGAGCATGGAGGCGCTACCAGGAGACAGGCCAGTACATCAGGAGACGTGGAGGAGGCCATAGGAGAGCAACAACCCAGCAGCAGGACCGCTACCTCCGCCTTTGCGCAAGGAGGAGCAGGAGGTGCACTGCCAGAGCCCTGCAAAAGACCTCATGTGGCTGGAGTGTGTCAGCAGTTCCTGCAAGAGGAAGGCATTGAGCTATGGACTGGCCCGCCCGTTCCCCAGACCTGAATCCAATTGAGCACATCTGGGACATCATGTCTCACTCCATCCACCAACGCCACGTTGCACCACAGACTGTCCAGGAGTTGGCGGATGCTTTAGTCCAGGTCTGGGAGGAGATCCCTCAGGAGACCATCCGCCACCTCATGAGGAGCATGCCCAGGCGTTGTAGGGAGGTCATACAGGCATGTGGAGACCACACACACTACTGAGCCTCATTTTGGATCAGCTTGTAGTGTGGTTTTCCACTTTAATTGACTCCAAATCCAGACCTCCATGGGTTGATAAATTTGATTTCCATTGATCATTTTTGTGTGATTTTGTTGTCAGCACATTCAACTATGTAAAGAAAAAAGTATTTAATAAGAATATTTCATTCATTCAGATCTAGGATGTGTTATTTTAGTGTTCCCAGTGTACATTTATTTTTCACACATGGAAACCACGAAGAGCATCTTTACTTTTGTGTCCTTAATAACCTTGTTGCCTCTAGTTGGTATTGTCAACTTCCTTATACTGCAAATAGGAGGTATGAAGACACTAACTATTTCTACTCCATGGGATAAAATGTTTCCCATCAGAACATACCTCCCCTAGATCTGGGTGCATAAAACGTTTTGGATGAGACTACAATGTAGGCTACGGACCTATGGGCCTGCTACTATGAAATCAGCACACCGTGCCAAGAATGCATTTTATTAAAAGCCATTTATTTAAGTCGGCCTCTTTTCAATGTGCTATCGATGGGGCCAGAATCCTGTAAACTGGCCAGTAAACAAAAAAGTATCAATGATCTGCCTGCTTCAGGGTGTCACACACGCAAACACTCTTCACTGAAAACACTGCACTGAAAACTGTTACCTTGGATGCCTCCTGATCCTACAAGACAGTGTGGCATGGCATGGGTGTAGGTAACTGGGCAGGGAAAGTGTTTAGGGGTATGTACCTGTCTTCAGTGTGTTACAGAGAAGAGAGAGAAACAGAGAGAGAGACAGAGACAGAGAGAGAGAGAGAGACAGAGACGCACAGAGATAGAGAGAGACAGACAGAGAGAGACAGAGATAGAGAGAGACAGAGAGAGAGAGAGAGAGAGAGAGAGAGAGAGAACCAGACTGTTGTTAAAATGACAGGGCGATGGGTGCATCACTTGAACACCAATCATATAAAATTGAATCAAACTGTCTCTTAAAAACATGGAATAACACACATCCCTCCCCCACCATATTCCTCCTTTACGATCACCCCCAGGGATCACAACATGTGATTATCCCACAGGACAACAAAGTCATAAACAACAGCAAGTTTCAAGTTAAAAGAACCTGGATAATTGTAACAACTAGTAGTGACAAACTGGCACAACGTTCCCTCTCCAACAGTAGAAAGATAATTTCAGATGTTATTGGTGAAAGTATCCATTTGATCATTTAGCTCATATTCCAATGGCCTAAAACATCTTCAGTATTTCAGTGGTGGAACCCTACATATAATGCCCCTTTAAAACACTGTCTTTTGCATGACATTTAGCAGACTTCATTTTCAATAGAGGAATAAAATAAAAGAACAACAAAACCATAAATATCTGACAACTGAACATCAGTCAGAGAGAGACTTCTTCCTGGAGAGCAGAAAGATGTCAGGGGGTACATGGGAAAAGTAGTCCTTTATACACAATCTATACACAGGCCTGGCTCTTGCCATGATTGATTGTTTTGCTGTCGCTTTCATGGCACAATCCATTTTCGCATAGGAGTAGACAATGCTGATATCTCCAGCCCTCCACACCTACAATGTACAGGTAGACTAGATTCAGACATGGAGATGAAAATACCCTGGTTTCATGGTTTCAACAACAGTCTCTCCACTGAGGATGAGAGATTTACATTTGAATAAGAATAAGCCCCTCAACTGAGACCATGCACACATGCACACCCAAACACACACGCACGGACGCACACACACACACACACACAAGTATTTATGTATGTGGAATGATATAATGCAGGATGTATCTCCAGTGGTTCATGGTACTCAGTAGTAGTCATCATCAATAGTAGTCTTTAGTAGAAGTCATCAATAGTAGTCTTTAGAAGTAGTCTAGTAAAAGTCATCAATAGTAGTCTTTAGTAGAAGTCATCAATAGTAGTCTTTAGTAGAAGTCATCAATAGTAGTCTTTAGAAGTAGTCTAGTAAAAGTCATCAATAGTAGTCTTTAGTAGAAGTCATCAATAATAGTCTTTAGAAGTAGTCTAGTAAAAGTCATCAATAGTAGTCTTTAGTAGAAGTCATCAATAGTAGTCTTTAGTAGAAGTCATCAATAGTAGTCTTTAGTAGAAGTCATCAATAGTAGTCTTTAGAAGTAGTCTAGTAAAAGTCATCAATAGTAGTCTTTAGTAGAAGTCATCAATAATAGTCTTTAGAAGTAGTCTAGTAAAAGTCATCAATAGTAGTCTTTAGTAGAAGTCATCAATATTAGTCTTTAGTAGAAGTCATCAATATTAGTCTTTAGTAGAAGTCATCAATAGTAGTCTTTAGTATAAGTCATCAATATTATTCTTTAGTAGAAGTCATCAATATTAGTCTTTAGTATAAGTCATCAATAGTAGTCTTTAGTATAAGTCATCAATATTAGTCTTTAGTAGAAGTCATCAATAGTAGTCTTTAGAAGTAGTCTAGTAAAAGTCATCAATAGTAGTCTTTAGAAGTAGTCTAGTAAAAGTCATCAATAGTAGTCTTTAGAAGTAGTCTAGTAAAAGTCATCAATACTAGTCTTTAGTAGAAGTCATCAATATTAGTCTTTAGTACAAGTCATCAATAGTAGTCTTTAGTATAAGTCATCAATAGTAGTCTTTAGTATAAGTCATCAATAGTAGTCTTTAGTATAAGTCATCAATATTAGTCTTTAGTACAAGTCATCAATAGTCTTTAGTAAAAGTCATCAATATTAGTCTTTAGTAGAAGTCATCAATAGTAGTCTTTAGTAGAAGTCATCAATAGTAGTCTTTAGTAGAAGTAATCAATATTAGTCTTTGGTAGAAGTCATCAATAGTATTCTTTAGAAGTAGTCTTTAGTATAAGTCATCAATAGTAGTCTTTAGAAGTAGTCTAGTAAAAGTCATCAATACTAGTCTTTAGTAGAAGTCATCAATAGTAGTCTTTAGAAGTAGTCTAGTAAAAGTCATCAATAGTAGTCTTTAGAAGTAGTCTAGTAAAAGTCATCAATATTAGTCTTTAGTAGAAGTCATCAATAGTAGTCTTTAGAAGTAGTAGTAAAAGTCATCAATAGTAGTCTTTAGTAGAAGTCATCAATAGTAGTCTTTAGTAGAAGTCATCAATATTAGTCTTTAGTAGAAGTCATCAATAGTAGTCTTTAGTAGAAGTCATCAATAGTAGTCTTTAGTAGAAGTCATCAATATTAGTCTTTAGTAGAAGTCATCAATAGTAGTCTTTTAGAAGTAGTCTAGTAAAAGTCATCAATAGTAGTCTTTAGAAGTAGTCTAGTAAAGGTCATCAATAGTAGTCTTTAGAAGTAGTCTAGTAAAAGTCATCAATACTAGTCTTTAGTAGAAGTCATCAATAGTAGTCTTTAGTAGAAGTCATCAATAGTAGTCTTTAGAAGTAGTCTAGTAAAAGTCATCAATACTAGTCTTTAGTAGAAGTCATCAATATTAGTCTTTAGTAGAAGTCATCAATATTAGTCTTTAGAAGTAGTCTAGTAAAAGTCAGCAATACTAGTCTTTAGTAGAGGTCATCAATATTAGTCTTTAGTAGAAGTCATCAATAGTAGTCTTTAGAAGTAGTCTAGTAAAAGTCATCAATAGTAGTCTTTAGAAGTAGTCTAGTAAAAGTCATCAATACTAGTCTTTAGTAGAAGTCATCAATATTAGTCTTTAGTAGAAGTCATCAATAGTAGTCTTTAGTAGAAGTCATCAATACTATTCTTTAGTAGAAGTCATCAATACTTGTCTTTAGTAGAAGTCATCAATAGTAGTCTTTAGAAGTAGTCTATAGTAGAAGTCATCAATAGTAGTCTTTAGAAGTAGTCTAGTAAAAGTCATCAATACTAGTCTTTAGTAGAAGTCATCAATATTAGTCTTTAGTAGAAGTCATCAATAGTAGTCTTTAGTAGAAGTCATCAATACTATTCTTTAGTAGAAGTCATCAATACTTGTCTTTAGTAGAAGTCATCAATAGTAGTCTTTAGAAGTAGTCTATAGTAGAAGTCATCAATAGTAGTCTTTAGTAGAAGTCATCAATAGTAGTCTTTAGAAGTAGTCTTTAGTAGAAGTCATCGATAGTAGTCTTTAGAAGTAGTCTTTAGTAGTAGTCTTCAGAAGTGGTCTTTAGTAGAAGTAATCGATAGTAGTCTTTAGAAGTTGTCTTTAGTAGTAGTCTTTAAAAGTAGTCTTTAGAAGTAGTCTTTAGAAGTATTCTTTAGTAGTAGTCTTTTGAAGTAGTCTTTAGAAGTTGTCTTTAGTAGAAGTCATCGATAGTAGTCTTTAGAAGTAGTCTTTAGAAGTAGTCTTTAGTAGTAGTCTTTAGAAGTAGTCTTTAGAAGTAGTCTTTAGAAGTAGTCTTCAGTAGTAGTCTTTAGAAGTAGTCTTTAGAAGGAGTCTTTAGATGGAGTCTTTAGAAATAGTCTTCAGTAGTAGTCTTTAGTAGTAGTCTTAAGAAGTAGTCTTCAGTAGTAGTCTTAAGAAGTAGTCTTTAGAAGTAGTCTTTAGAAGTCTTCAGTAGTAGTCTTTAGAAGTAGTCTTTAGAAGTAGTCTTTAGAAGTAGTCTTCAGTAGTAGTCTTTAGAAGTAGTCTTCAGTAGTAGTCTTTAGAAGTAGTCTTTAGAAGTAGTCTTCAGTAGTAGTCTTCAGTAGTAGTCTTCAGTAGTAGTCTTTAGAAGTAGTATTCAGTAGTAGTCTTTAGAAGTAGTCTTTAGAAGTAGTCTTCAGTAGTAGTCTTCAGTAGTAGTCTTTAGAAGTAGTCTTTGGATGTAGTATTCAGTAGTAGTCTTTAGAAGTAGTCTTCAGTAGTAGTCTTCAGTAGTAGTCTTCAGTAGTGGTCTTTAGAAGGAGTCTTCAGTAGTAGAGGACCAAACACAGTCCGGCAGCTAAGTGGGCAAGCCAGCACCCTTCACATCATAGTTACTCTTACTTTTAAAGGATTCTAACAGTACAATAGAAAACTTACACAAGGCTTTGGAGAGAAAGATGAGAGAGGGAGAGACAAAGAAAGATGATAAAGAGTAAATAAACACCAAGATTGCGGGATTGATCTATCCCTTATTATGTACCCCATGTACAAAAGTCAAACCAAAGGTCATGACATTGTACTCCCCCAGTTAGTGTGCATACAGTAGCTTCACTTTTCACTGCTTGTTGACCTTTGTTCTTCCATTGTGTTTTACTGGTCATGATGTTGATGAATCCTGTTCATCATTATTGTTTCATCACTTCTATACTTCATGTGTAGACAAACACCCTGGCACCAGCTAGGCTCCTTCACAGTTTGTTTTAGTGCAGTGATTCCACTCCCTCCCTCCCTCCCTCGCTGGGCTGGCCTGAGGGTTAGCTGCCATGGTGCTCTTTTAGCTCTTTTGTCTTCAACAGAATATTAGACCTGGAGACAGATAGGAGGGAAAATGTAGGTGGTTTTAACAAGCTAAGACTATGTCACTCATTAGACTACATCACTGACTCATTAGGTTACATCACTGACTCATTAAGTTACATCACTGACTCATTAGGTTACATCACTGACTCATTAAGTTACATCACTGACTCATTAGATTACATCACTGACTCATTAGGTTACATCACTGACTCATTAGGTTACATCACTGACTCATTAGGCTACATCACTGACTCATTAGGTTACATCACTGACTCATTAGGCTACATCACTGACTCATTAGGCTACATCACTGACTCATTAGGCTACATCACTGACTCATTAGGTTACATCACTGACTCATTAGGCTACATCACTGACTCATTAGGCTACATCACTGACTCATTAGGCTACATCACTGACTCATTAGGCTACATCACTGACTCATTAGGTTACATCACTAACTCATTAGGTTACATCACTGACTCATTAGGTTACATCACTGACTCATTAGGCTACATCACTGACTCATTAGGCTACATCACTGACTCATTAGGCTACATCACTGACTCATTAGGCTACATCACTGACTCATTAGGCTACATCACTGACTCATTAGGCTACATCACTGACTCATTAGGTTACATCACTGACTCATTAGGTTACATCACTGACTCATTAGGCTACATCACTGACTCATTAGGTTACATCACTGACTCATTCAAGTTACATCACTGACTCATTAGGTTACATCACTGACTCATTAGAGGTTACATCACTGACTCATTAGGTTACATCACTGACTCATTAGGTTACATCACTGACTCATTAGGTTACATCACTGACTCATTAGGTTACATCACTGACTCATTAAGTTACATCACTGACTCATTAGGTTACATCACTGACTCATTAGACTACATCACTGACTCATTAGGTTACATCACTGACTCATTAGGTTACATCACTGACTCATTAGGTTACATCACTGACTCATTAGATTACATCACTGACTCATTAGGTTACATCACTGACTCATTAGATTACATCACTGACTCATTAAGTTACATCACTGACTCATTAGGCTACATCACTGACTCATTAGATTACATCACTGACTCATTAGGTTACATCACTGACTCATTAGGCTACATCACTGACTCATTAGGTTACATCACTGACTCATTAAGTTACATCACTGACTCATTAGGTTACATCACTGACTCATTAGATTACATCACTGACTCATTAGGTTACATCACTGACTCATTAGGCTACATCACTGACTCATTAGGCTACATCACTGACTCATTAGATTACATCACTGACTCATTAGGTTACATCACTGACTCATTAGATTACATCACTGACTCATTAGGTTACATCACTGGCTCATTAGGCTACATCACTGACTCATTAGATTACATCACTGACTCATTATGTTACATCACCGATATCTGTCATACCTGAGTGCTTTCCATCTGTCCTTCTCCACCTGGTTCTCTGGGCTCTCACTCTCATAGGATGCCAGGTAGAGGCCTAGGGATGAAATAAATACATATATATGATATGTGACTATAATGTTTAACTGTAATGTGTGATTAAATGTTTTTACTTCAAGACTCATGTTAGGTGAGACCGTGTCTTACCGTCCTCACTGAAGATGGGAGCAGTGTGGAGGTAGTGGAGGATGCTCCTGTCTGTCTCAAACGGACACTCTATCTGTTTCCACGTCATAAACTCTCCCACCTGGCGAGCCAATTCCACAAATTTCTGAAAACAAAATCAGAAAACAGAGAGAGAGAGAGAGAGAGACACACAGAGAGAGAGACAGAGAGAGAGAGACAGAGAGAGACAGAGACACAGAGAGAGACAGAGAGACAGAGACACAGAGAGAGACAGAGAGAGAGACAGACAGAGAGAGAGAGACATAGAGACAGAGAGAGAGACAGAGAGAGACAGAGAGAGACAGAGAGAGACAGAGAGAGAGAGAGAGAGAGAGGGAGAGAGAGACAGAGAGAGGGAGAGAGAGGGAGAGAGAGAGAGAGAGAGAGAGAGAGAGAGACAGAGAGAGAGAGACAGAGAGGAGAGAGAGATTGCTTTGGCAATGTAAACATATTTACCATACCAATAAAGCCATTGGAATTGAATTGAGAGAGTACAATCCACATTTATACGTATCAGTATGAACTTTTCAGCCTTACCGCAAAATGTACATGGCCGTTGGGCAAGCGGTTGGCACATCCCTCATTCAGGAAGTATATGTCTTTGATCAGTAGGCTGAAGAAGGGAATAACAATCTAAGAAAGAGAGAGAGAGAGTTAATGATGTGTGTCCTTGGTTTCAGTGCATGAGTAGGGGTCAGGTAATGATAGTTACAAAGTGAATGATGGCCTGTACCTTCTCCCTGATGCTATTAGCAGTCTGGGACCTGTGGATGGCTCCCCTAAGTGCTGTTCTGTAGTTGTAGAAGTTTCCAGTAGGGTCCATCTGATGCTGTATAGTTAAATAATATTATTATAGTAAAATAATAATATATTAGTCAAATGAAATAAAAATGTAATTGTCACATGGGCAAAATACAACAGACCTTACCATGAAATGCTTACTTACAAGACCTTAACCAACAATGCAGTTATAAGAAAGTAGAGTGAAGAAAATATTTACTAAATAAATTAAAGTAAAAAAAGACAATAAAATAACATTAATGAGGCTATATACATGGGCAATCATGAGAACCGCCAAAGGAATGGAAGACCCAGAGTTACCTCTGCTACAGAGGATAAGTTCATTAGAGTTACCTCTGCTACAGAGGATAAGTTCATTAGAGTTACCTCTGCTACAGAGGATACGTTCATTAGAGTTACCTCTGCTGCAGAGGATAAGTTCATTAGAGTTACCTCTGCTACAGAGGATACGTTCATTAGAGTTACCTCTGCTACAGAGGATACGTTCATTAGAGTTACCTCTGCTACAGAGGATACGTTCATTAGAGTTACCTCTGCTACAGAGGATACGTTCATTAGAGTTACCTCTGCTACAGAGGATACGTTCATTAGAGTTACCTCTGCTACAGAGGATAAGTTCATTAGAGTTACCTCTGCTACAGAGGATACGTTCATTAGAGTTACCTCTGCTACAGAGGATAAGTTCATTAGAGTTACCTCTGCTACAGAGGATAAGTTCATTAGAGTTACCTCTGCTACAGAGGATAAGTCCATTAGAGTTACCTCTGCTACAGAGGATAAGTTCATTAGAGTTACCTCTGCTACAGAGGATACGTTCATTAGAGTTACCTCTGCTACAGAGGATACGTTCATTAGAGTTACCTCTGCTACAGAGGATAAGTTCATTAGAGTTACCTCTGCTACAGAGGATACGTTCATTAGAGTTACCTCTGCTACAGAGGATAAGTTCATTAGAGTTACCTCTGCTACAGAGGATAAGTTCAATAGAGTTACCTCTGCTACAGAGGATAAGTTCAATAGAGTTACCTCTGCTACAGAGGATAAGTTCAATAGGGTTACCAGCCTCAGAAGTTGCAGCCCAAATAAATGCTTAACAGAGTTCAAGTAACAGAAACATCTCAACATCAACTGTTCAGAGGAGACTGCATGAATCAGACCTTCAGGATCGAATTGCTGCAAAGAAATGACTACTAAAGGACACCAATAATAAGAAGAGACTTGCTTGGGCCAAGAAACATGAGCAATGGACATTAGACAGGTGGAAATATGTCCTTTGGTCTGATGAGTCCAAATTTGAGATTTTTGTTTCCAACCTCCGTGTCGTTGTGAGACGCAGAGTAGGTGAACGGGAATTTCTGCGTGTGCGGTTCCCGCCGTGAAGCATGGAGGAGGAGGTGTGATGGTGTGGGGTTACTTTGCTGCTATTTAGAATTCAAGGCACACTTAAACAGCATGGCTACCACAACATTCTGCAGCGATACGCCATCCCATCTGGTTTGTGCATAGTGGGACTATCATTTGTTTTTCAACAGGACAGAGACCCAAAACACACCTTGAAATGGTTGGGGATGAGTTTAACAATTCATCCCAAACCAAGGAACAATGAACTTTAACAACTACTGTTTAATAATAATAACAACAATAAAATCATGCAAATTCTAACAAGGTATATCGAAGGCTGTGCTGGTTGGCTATTCTTACCTCCAGGATGAAGAACTTGGCAGTCTTGGCTTTACCCCATGTCTTCTTCAACCGAGACACAGGACTCATATTCATACCAGCTAGAGGAGATGACACAAGTCAAATATTGGTCTTTTGCCAAATATAGTAGTATTTGGGTCATGTATGATGTACTCACAGATGATGGCCATGAGGGAGTTGAAATTGCCAATGTTGAAGCACTCTCTGGCCACGTCGATGAAGAACTCAATCACCTGGGCTCTCTGTTTCTTCTTAGCAGGCTGAGAGGATATAGACACAGGCTGCTAGTAGGATATAATGGATGTAAATGACATGCAAAATAATACAGTATTTGTCCCCAGGGCCCGTATCTAGTATCAGTTTTGCCTTTTAGATCATAATGAATAAGATTATATGGAGAGGTTGGGACCTGATCCTAGATCATCACTCCTACTCTGAGACGCTTTGTGGATACAGGCCCTGGTCTGGGAAGAAAGTATCAATGCCTCACAAAAGGGAATGTAGTAATGTTACATGGCCAGCAGGTGACACTAAAGAACCATGAATGAATCATCAACCTCGGTGAGGAAAGACTGGCATAATATAATATATCATAATTACATGCCGTTTAGCAGACGTTTTTATCCGAAGGGATTTACAGTCATGCATGCATACATGCTTACGTATGGGTGGCCACGGGAATCAAACCCACAGCGCTTACATCACAAACACCATGCTCTACCAAATGAGCAATACGGGACCAGGACGAAGAGAATAACGTGAAATCATTTACCATACAGATCTCAGTAGCTACCAGGTAGCACAGCCTGTTGAACCACCTGACATAAGCCTCCAGGTTAGTGGTCTTCTTCTTCTGCTCACTGAAACACGGCTGCTGGGACACAAACACAGAATACTGCAAATCAGGACCAGACAGGGCCTCTCTCTCTCTCTCTCTCTCTCTCTCTCTCTCTCTCTCTCTCTCTCTCTCTCTCTCTCTCTCTCTCTCTCTCTCTCTCTCTCTCTCTCTTCTCTCTCTCTCTCTCTCTCTCTCTCTCTCTCTCTCTCTCTCTCTCTCTCTCTCTCTCTCTCTCTCTCTCTCTCTCTCGCTCTGTCCTTTCTGTCATTCTCTGTCTCTTTCTCTCTCTCTCTCTCTCTCTCTCTCTCTCTCTCTCTCTCTCTCTCTCTCTCTCTCTCTCTCTCTCTCTCTCTCTCTCTCTCTCTCTCTCTCTCTCTCTCTCTCTCTCTCTCTCTCTCTTTTCAAAAAGTAAACAAATGATTTACACAATGGTGTACTATAATGTTATTCCCACTGAGAAAAGGTTTTGATATGCAGTATATTATACTATACCTGAGTGCTACCTAGTGGGTCTTTCTGAACAAAGGCTTGGACAAACTCCTCAGGACCGATATAACTGAGATGTTCCTGAAACAGAGAGAGCAGAGTAGAGCTACATGGCCGTGCATATTAACTAGATTCATCTCAGTAATAGAAGCCAAGCAATACAGGAAGTCATGAATCACTGAGAAATCTCACATTCCATTGAAGCAACAGCTGACCCCTGGTATGCACAGGCTAAGCAACGCAAATCAAAAATATACAAACATAAGAAAACACACATACTATGTCACTGTTGTTATATCAACAAAGAGAATCACCCACAGCTACAGGACATCTTCACCCACAGATTGACCCAAACTCTGAAAGGAATGCAGCTAAGAGATCTGTCACAAATCTGTCCCAACATTTAGTGGGAGCCCAAAGTAAGCCGCTTCCCCTTCCCTCACCCTGTGTGTGTGTGTGTGTGTGTGTGTGTGTGTGTGTGTGTGTGTGTGTGTGCGTGTGTGCGTGCGTGCGTGCGTGCGTGCGTGCGTGCGTGCGTGCGTGCGTGCGTGCGTGCGGGTGTGGGTGGGTGGGTGGGTGGGTGGGTGTGTGTGTGCGTGCGTGCATGCGTGTGTGTGTGTGTGTGTAAAGCTGTCAGGTCATATACATCAACTGGATGTATTCCCTTAAAGGCACCAGGCAAACCACTGACTTTGAGATGATGTCGCGCTTTTCAGACCAGAATACACGCTTACTCAGGCCTACGGAGTATAGCCCTAGAGCTAACAGAGGACCATTCAAAGCCCGTTACTCAGCTGTAGGCTAGAGCTAACAGAGGACCATTCAAAGCCTGTCAATTAGCTGTAGGCTAGAGCTAACAGAGGACCATTCAAAGCCTGTCAATTAGCTGTAGGCTAGAGCTAACAGAGGACCATTCAAAGCCTGTCAATTAGCTGTAGGCTAGAGCTAACATAGGACCATTCAAAGCCTGTCAATTAGCTGTAGGCTAGAGCTAACAGAGGACCATTCAAAGCCTGTTAATTAGCTGTAGGCTAGAGCTAACAGAGGACCATTCAAAGCCTGTCAATTAGCTGTAGGCTAGAGCTAACAGAGGACCATTCAAAGCCTGTTACTCAGCTGTAGGCTAGAGCTAACAGAGGACCATTCAAAGCCTGTCAATTAGCTGTAGGCTAGAGCTAACAGAGGACCATTCAAAGTCTGTTACTCAGCTGTAGGCTAGAGCTAACATAGGACCATTCAAAGCCTGTTAATTAGCTGTAGGTGCTCCATCTCTCTCTCTCTTTCTCTCTCTGTCTTGATTCCCCAATTCATTTCTGTGTCTATTCCTTTCTCCCCTCTGCGTCCTCTCTCTCTTATTGTAATTTATCTCTCATAGTCTTTCTCTGTCTTTGCCTGTTTGCCTTCCTCTTCCCTCCCCCTCTCTCCTCTTCTCATCATCTCTCCCTCCGATCACACCCTTATCTCATTCTCTTTCATCCCTCCTCTCTCTCCTTTCATTCCTTCCTCACATTCTTCCTACCACTCTTCTTACCAGTTCCACATGGGTGAGTTGCTGTGCCAGTGTGTATGGGTCATTGCAGATAGACAGTATATCCTTCTGGATAGGTGGAGGCTTGGTCTTGAAGCCCACCAGCTTGTCTGCTATTGAGGAGACTGAGGAGGCATTCACTTTGACAATGCTCTCCTCTCCCTGGGCGATGGCTGCCAGCTTCTGGTTCAGTGTCTGCAAAACCTGGTTCAGTGTCTTCCAATACGCCTGGAAAGGAAATATATACTTTAGAGTGATTAGACAACTAATAATAATCATGATCAACACCATCATTATCATTCTCACCCTCCTCATCATCATCACCACAATCATCATAACGACCATTGTCAAACGCTCCCTAAAACACTTCAGCGAGCAGGCCTTTCTAATTGACCTGGCCCGTGTATCCTGGAAGGATATTGACCTCATCCCGTCAGTAGAGGATGCCTGGTTGCTCTTCAAAAGCACTTTCCTCTCCATCTTATATAAGCATGCCCCATTCAAAAATGTAGAACTAAGAACAGATATAGCCCTTGGTTCACACCAGACTTGACTGCCCTTGAACAGCACAAAAACATCCTGTGGCGTTCTGCATTAGCATCGAATAGCCCCCGCAACTTTTCAGGGAAGTCAGGAACCAATATACTCAGTCAGTTAGTCAGTTTAAACAGAAATTTGCTTCCTGTAACACTAATTCAAAAAAGGTTTGGGACACTGTAAAGTCCATGGAGAATAAGAGCACCTCCTCCCAGCTGCCCACTGCACTGAGGATAGGAAACACTGTCACCACCGATAAATCTACGATCATTTCAATAATATTTTTTCCATGGCTGGCCATGCTTTCCACCTGGCTACCCCTACCCCTTCCAACATCTCAGCACCCCCTGCAGCACCCCCCCCCCCGCGCTTCTCCTTCACCCAAATCCAGAAAGCTGATGTTCTGAAAGAACTGCAAAATCTGGATCCCTACAAATCAGCTGAGCTAGACAATCTGGACCCTCTCTTTCTAAAATAATTTGCAGAAATGTTTGCAACCCCTATTACTAGCCTATACAACCTATCTTTCGTATCGTCTAAGATCCCCCAAACACTCTAGACCCAAACTGTTATAGACCTATATCCATCTTGCCCTAACTTTCTACATTTTTCGAAAGCCAAGTTAATAAACAGATCACCGGCCATTTTGAATCCCACCGTACCTTCTCCACTATGCAATCTGGTTTCCGAGCTGGTCATGGGTGCACCTCAGCTCAAGGTCCTAAACAATATCATAAACACCATCGATAAAATACAGTACTGTGCAGCAGTCTTCATCGACTTGGCCAAGGCCTTGGACTCTGTCAATCACCATATTCTTATCGGCAGACTCAATAGCTTTGGCTTCTGAAATGACTGCCTCGGCTGGTTCATCAACTACTTCTCAGATAGAGTTCAGTGTGTCAAATCGGAGGGCCTGTTGTGCGGACCTCTGGCAGTCTCTATGGGGGTGCCACAGGGCTCAATTCTCGGGCCGACTCTTTTCTTTGTATATATCAATGATGTCGCTCTTGCTGCTGGTGATTCACTGATCCACCTCTATGCAGATGACACCATTCTGTATACATCTGGCCCTTCTTTGGACACTGTGCTAACAAACTTCCAAATGAGCTTCAATGCCATACAACAGTCATTCCGTGGCCTCCAACTGCTTTTAAATGCAAGTAAAACTAAGTGCATGCTCTTCAACCGATTGCTGCCCGCACCCTCCCGCCCGACTAGCATCACTACTCTGGACGGTTCTGACCTATAATATGTGGACAACTACAAATACCTAGGTGTCTGGTTAGACTGTAAACTCTCCTTCCAGACTCATATTAGGCATCTCCAATCCAAAATTAAATCTAAAATCGGCTTCCAATTTCGCAACAAAGCATCCTTCACTCATGCTGCCAAACATACCCTCGTAAAACTGACTATCCTACCGATCTTTGACTTCAGCGATGTCATTTACAAAATAGCCCCCAACACTCTACTCAGCAAACTGGATGTAGTCTTTCTCAGTGCCATCCGTTTTGTCACCAAAGCCCCATATACTACCCACCACTCCGACCTGTATGCTCTCGTTGGCTGGCCCTCACTACATATCCGTCGCAAACCCACTGGCTCCAGGTCATCTATAAGTCTCTGCTAGGTAAAGCCCCTCCTTATCTCAGCTCACTGGTCACCATAGCAGCACCCACCCGTAGCACTCGCTCCAGCAGGTATATTTCACTGGTCATCCCCAAAGCCAAAACTTCCTTTGGCCACATTTCCTTCCAGTTCTCCGCTGCCAATGACTGGAACGAATTGCAAAAATCTCTGAAGCTAGAGTCTTATATCTCCCTCTAACTTTAAGCATCAGCTATCAGAGCAGCTTACCTGTACCTGTACACAGCCAATCTGTAAATATCACACCTCATCCCCAAATTATTACTTACCCTCTTGCTCTTTTGCACCCCAGTATCTCTACTTGCAAATCATCATCTGCACATCTATCATCTATCATCTCCACTCCATTAATGCTAAATTGTAACTATTTTCACCTCTAGGGCCTATTTATTGCCTACCTACCTACCCTTCTACATTTGCACACACTGTACATAGATTTTTCTATTGTGTTATTGACTGTACTTTTGTTTTTGTGTAACTGTGTTGTTGTTTTTGTCGCACTTCTTCGCTTTATCTTGGCCAGGTCGCAGTTGTAAATGAGAACTTGTTCTCAACTGGCCTACCTGGTTAAATAAAGTTTAAATAAATAAAATAAATAATCATCATTATCACCATCACCGCAATCATCATCATCATCACCATCACAATCATCACCCCCAATATCATCAGCATTCTCCTCCTCATCATCATCACCATCATCATCACAATCAACATCATAATCATCACCCTCATCATCTCTCCAGACTACATCCCTCTCCTTCACAGTTTTACACCCCTCTTTCACACCATCGTGCGCGTGCGAGCATGTGTCCCTTTTCATCTGTGTGTGTGAGTGTGTGTTGTGTTCCCCACAGTGTGTGTGTGTGTGTGTGTGTGTCCATCCCCCGCTGAGCTGTGTGGCTGTAAGTCTGGTGGTTGGGGCTGGTAGGTCGAGTCTCAGTAAATCACCCATAGCGTGTCATAAATGACCTGAAGCCAGAACACTGCCTGGGCCCTGCTCTGCAACCACAAATAGCTGCAAATTCATCACCATCACCCTCCTCTTGCTCTCTCTCCATCCCTCTTCTTCCTTCTTCGCATCTACCCCTTTTCATCCTACTCCACTTCCCCTCCCTGCTCTTCCTCCCCTTCCTGCTCTCCCTTTTCCATCCCTCTCTACCTCCCCCTCATCCCCATGCCCCCCTAATCCTTCATCATCATCCATTTCTTTCTCTCTCTTTCCTTGAGGCTGCAGAGCCAATGCAAGAACCCCTCCCCTCGTTGCTCTTTCTATTCTCTCTCTCTCCCTCTCAATTTCAATTTAAGGGCTTTATTGGAAAGGGAAACAACTGTTAACCTCTCAAGTGAAGAATCACTTTCTTTTAGGTGGTTGTAGAATTTAACGTCTCTTTTCTGGATTTTGATAATTTTGTGGGCAGTGAGCACATAGCCTGTCTCCTCTTGAGAGCCAGGTCTGCCTACAGCGACCTTTCTCAATAGCAAGACTATGCTCACTGAGTCTGTAAATAGTCAAAGATTTCCTTGATTTTGGGTCATTCATAGTGGTCAGGTATTCTGTGACTGCGTACTCTCTGTTTAGGGCCAAATAGCATTCTAGTTTGCTCAGTTTTTTGGTTAATTCTTTCCAATGTGACAAGTAATTATCTTTTTGTTTTCTCTTGATTAGGTTGGGTCTAATTGTGTTGCTGTCCTAGGGCTCTGTAGGGTGTGTTTGTGAACAGAGCCCCAGGACCAGATTTCTTAGGGGACTCTTCTCCAGGTTAATCTCTCTGTCGGTGATGGCTTGTTCATGGCTTGTTATGGAATCACTTCCTTTTAGGTGGTTGTAGAATTTAACGGCTCTATTCTGGATTTGGTTCATTAGCGGGTATCGACCTAATTCTGCTCTGCCTGCATTACTTGGTGTTTTACATTGTACACTGAGTCTCAATTTGGTGTTTGTCCCATTTCAATTTGGTGTTTGTCCCATTTCAATTTGGTGTTTGTCCCTCATAATGGGTTCAAGAACTGATTCAAGTATTTTTAGTGTATAGTGTAAGTGATTCGTTATAGTGAAGGCATAGATCCAGGTTTTCTGGGTCTGTATCTTTTTGGTTGGATAGGTTAATCATTTTATTCCTTAGGTTTTTGCATTCTTCATCAAACTATTTTTCGTTGTTGTTTATTTTCTTATAGGGGTGTTAGTGGGCTGACTGTGAACGCTCTGAGAGACTCTGGGTTGAGGTCAGTGATAAAGTATTCTACAGTACTACTGCCAAGGGATGAGCTGTAGGTGTACCTACCATAGGAGTCCCCTCGAAGCCTACCATTGACTATGGACAGACCCAGCGTGCGACAGAGCTGCAGGAGTTGTGACCCATCTCTCTCTCTCCCTCTCTCTCTCTCTCCCTCTCCCTCCTCTCTCTCTTCTCTCTTCTCTCACCCCCTCTCCCTCTCCGTCGCTCTCTCTCTCTTTCTCCTTCCTCTCTCTCCCTCTCTCTCTTTCATTCTTTCTCTCACCCTCCTCTCTCTCTCTCTCTCCGTTCTCTCGCGCGCTCTCTCCCTCCTCTCTCGCTCTTTCTCCCTCTCTTCTCTCTCCCTCCTCTCTCTCTCTCTCTCTCTCTCTCTCCTCTCTCTCTCTCTCTCTCTCTCTCTCTCTCTCTCTCTCTCTCTCTCTCTCGTTCTTTCTCTACTCTTTTCTCTCCCCCTATCCCGCTCTCTCCTGTAATGCAGTAGAAGAGGAATGCATAACATTGCACTGTTTTGTACATTCAGAGTGCCACACCTATTCACCTGACTGAGTCTCCTTTCTGAGAGTATGGAGGGTAGCCTCTCATACTCCCTCCCTCCCTCTCACCTCATCACAGGGTGCTATCCTGTGGATGATATCTTTGAAAAGGCCCACCATCTTCTCCTCTCTGAAGTCTGTGGGAAACGTCTCTGTCCACTCAGTCAGCAGCTGCAGGATCTTGGGACCAAACTTCCTCACTTTAGCCTGTGAGGAGACACAGTCAGAGTCACTGGGATGGAAAGTTTGGGTGTGTGTGTGTGTGTGTGTGTGTGTGTGTGTGTGTGTGTGTGTGTGTGTGTGTGTGTGTGTGTGTGTGTGTGTGTGTGTGTGTGTGTGTGTGTGTGTGTGTGTGTGTGTGTGTGTGTGTGTGTGTGTGTGTGTGTGTGTGTGTGTAAGCAGTGCTGACCATGTCCATTGGACTCTGGTCCAACTGTTGTTGTTTGATGCAGGTGTCACAGAGTCTGGCCAGCAGCTCAGGAGGAGAGATGAACAGACGAGCACTCAGCAGGAACGTAAACACATAGGCTTTCTGTGGAGGGAGACAATGGGTTAAACACATAGGCTTTCTGTGGAGGGAGACAATGGGTTAAACACATAGGCTTTCTGTGGAGGGAGACAATGGGTTAAACACATAGGCTTTCTGTGGAGGGAGACAATGGGTTAAACACATAGGCTTTCTGTGGAGGGAGACAATGGGTTAAACACATAGGCTTTCTGTGGAGGGAAACAATGGGTTAAACACATAGGCTTTCTGTGGAGGGAGACAATGGGTTAAACACATAGGCTTTCTGTGGAGGGAGACAATGGGTTAAACACATAGGCTTTCTGTGGAGGGAGACAATGGGTTAAACACATAGGCTTTCTGTGGAGGGAGACAATGGGTTAAACACATAGGCTTTCTGTGGAGGGAGACAATGGGTTAAACACATAGGCTTTCTGTGGAGGGAGACAATGGGTTAAACACATAGGCTTTCTGTGGAGGGAGACAATGGGTTGAACACATAGGCTTTCTGTGGAGGGAAACAATGGGTTAAACACATAGGCTTTCTGTGGAGGGAAACAATAGGTTAAATACATAGGCTTTCTGTGGAGGGAAACAATGGGTTAAACACATAGGCCTTCTGTGGAGGGAAACAATGGGTTAAACACATAGGCTTTCTGTGGAGGGAAACAATGGGTTAAACACATAGGCTTTCTGTGGAGGGAAACAATGGGTTAAACACATAGGCTTTCTGTGGAGGGAAACAATGGGTTAAACACATAGGCTTTCTGTGGAGGGAGACAATGGGTTGAACACATAGGCTTTCTGTGGAGGGAAACAATGGGTTAAACACATAGGCTTTCTGTGGAGGGAAACAATGGGTTAACACATCCAGTATTTCCATTTTCATTGACATTATATTCCTACTACTATTTATACTGCTGAGGCTGGGGCCACTACAACCAGCGTAGTGTTTACCTCTGGGTAGTAGTCTGCGGTGGGCACTAGGTGCTGGATGAGAGTGTCCAGAGAGGCGGAGGTAATGGGGGGTCCGTCGGCCACGCAAGCCCCAGGTCCTCTGGCCTCCTGGGGGCCTTCCTCCTCCTCAGGGTCAGCCTCAGAGCAGGTGGAGGCCAGGTGGGGGCTGAAGCCACTGGGGGTGAACATGGTGCCTGCTGCTGGGAACACAGTCTGGGGCATTCCTCTCCTGGCTGGGATGGACAGACAGAGAGATACATTCAGCAGGCTAGCTGTTTACCCTCTCAGAGCGTTATGTCTAGTTCAGTCTCCACTACACACTCATTCCATCCCAGTGACTTTACAACCTGCCAGCCACAGCCTCCGTTGTTGGGGGAAATGGAACCCCCAGCAGGCCGTCTCGAAGGACGATGCAATACAAGAGGGGAAATGTGTGTCATACTGTCGCCATCGAGACCTTTGCCGTAAGAAAGTGTTCTGTTTCCTCTCTCCCTAACCCTTATCTCTCTCCCTAACCCTTATCTCTCTCTCTCTACCCCTCATCTCTCTCTCTATGTACCCCTGGTCTCTCTCTCTACCACTCATTCCTCTCCCTAACCCTTATCTCTCTCCCTAACCCTTATCTCTCTCTCTCTACCCCTCATCTCTCTCTCTATGTACCCCTGGTCTCTCTCTCTACCACTCATTCCTCTCCCTAACCCTTATCTCTCCCCCTAACCCTTATCTCTCTCCCTAACCCTCATCTCTCTCCCTACCCCTCATCTCTCTCCCTAACTCTTATCTCTCTCCCTAACCCTTATCTCTCTCCCTAACCCTTATCTCTCTCTCTACCCCTCATCTCTCTCTATGTACCCCTGGTCTCTCTTTCTACCACTCATTCCTCTCCCTAACCCTTATCTCTCTCCCTAACCCTTATCTCTCATCTCTCTCCCTAACCCTTATCTCTCTCCCTACCCCTCATCTCTCTCCCTAACCTTATCTCTCTCCCTAACCTTATCTCTCTCCCTAATCCTTCTCTCTCTCTCTACCCCTCATCTGTCTGTCTCTCTGTACCCCTGGTCTCTCTCTCTACCACTCATTCCTCTCTCTACCCCTCATCTCTCTCTCTACCCCTCATCTCTCTCCCTAACCCTCATCTCTCTCCCCCTCATCTCTCTCCCTAACCCTCATCTCTCTCCCTAAACCTCATCTCTCTCCCTAACCCTTATCTCTCTCCCTAACCCTTATCTCTCTCCCTATACCTTATCTCTCTCTCTACCCCTCATCTCTCTTCTCTCTGTACCCCTGGTCTCTCTCTCTACCACTCATTCCTCTCTCTGCCCCTCATCTCTCCCTCTCTCTCTACCCCTCATCTCTCTCTCTACCCCTCACCTCTCTCTCTCTACCCCTCATCTATCTCTCTCTACCCCTCATCCCTCTCTCTCTCTACCCCTCATCCCTCTCTCTCTATCCCTCATCTCTCTCTCTACCCCTCATCCCTCTCTCTCTACCCCTCATCTCTCTCTCTCTACCCCTCATCCCTCTCTCTACCCCTCATCTGGATATCAAGACATCACTCTCTATATTTTAGTTTTTTACCCAAAGTCGACCTTTAAAGTAACTGCTCAGTGTTTCCAGATTTCTATGAAATATGACCTTAATTAATTCCATTATGATTGAAATTGTAATTAAGTATGTTAAAAGGCAATTTTTTTGTGTGGGTGTACCCCAACAACAGAATGTTGTGGGCGTATATCGGTCATTAAAAATGCTGATTGGCCAGCTCATCCTCCTCAGGAGGATGACATCATCCTGTATGAGGAAATAGCAAGCATTTTTAA
>NC_060195.1:27611527-27619597 GCF_021184085.1 Oncorhynchus gorbuscha
CTGACTATGTAGTTAGGCCTGTACAGCTCTGTGGTCATGATGGGTGTGGCAGGACATCTGTGAGTTCAACCATGTGTCACCACTGTTCGTAGAAACTAATCCCCTGTATTAGCCCAGAGACGGATGAGCGGATGAGCATGAGTGTGCGTGTGAGTGTGTGGGTGCTCAGTTGCTACCTCTGTTACACACGGACGCAGGCACACGTATGCACACACACACACGCACAAACACACCAATCAGCCACATCATTTATTCATGACATGACGATATCGCCAGGTGATGCATCATGGTCTAGCAGTATAGGAAACAATAATACACACATCCTGTCTGATGTGTTTTACAGTAGTGCTGACACACATCTACAGTATCAGACACATTTAGCTGCGCCAAAATAATTATGAATTATGCTGCAATGCTTTTTGCACCATTTCCAGCAAATAGGTGAGATCCCCCTGCAGACACACCCATAACCTACTGTAGAACCAACCTGCTGTTAACACCTCTAAAAGTCAAAGGGGGTTCAGTATTTATGTATTTATATCGGTCCGCTAATACAGCACTATTAAAGGCCCAGTGCACTACTTTTGTCATAACATATCAGAAATAAAACGTTAAAAAAAGATATATTATGATTTTTCAGCAGGCCTACTTCCCACGGCTATACCTGAAGATATAACACCTTTGTATTTATTTGATAAAATATTGAATTTGGGCAATACTACTATAGCCCACACAAATGCATTGAATAACACATTCATAAATGGAAAAACAGAGTGTAAAAAAGTCACCCAGAAGAAGGGTTTGAAGTGTCTGCCCTGTGTCTCGGAGATATAAGAAAACTCAGGAAACATTGTTGTTCTTTTGGATCCATATTTAACTCATTTTTTGTTAGCACAAATTTACCTCCATTTAATTGAATTGAATTTATTTTGGGCATATACAACAACATGTACAATGTGGACCCAGAGGATATCACTTGAAAGTATTAATTAAAACGCTTATTTCCAAAGTGGTCCTCGATGGTAAAAACAAGAACAAATAATGATTAAAAGAAAAGACAAAAATTACAAACAACCCTAAAGACATTCATTTATATTGACGTCCTAAAAAGTGTCACTATTCACTGCACTTCTACCTAACCTTAAAAATCAACCATATTCATTTCACATTAAAACAATCTATTAATTACACATCATAACGACCCTTCAAATCAATACACCTGACCAGCAGCATGGGCACAAGGGTCATTGGAGTGGTTTCCCTGACTTACACAACCTTGTCCAAATGAAATACCTAGGGAAGGCTATTACCTTCAGACAAGTCTTGTGACAGTTGGGGGGGGGGGGGGGGATCATTGCAAACGGAGAACATGATTGTGTTCGTTGAGAGTCTCCTCTTTCCAAAGTGGGATCATATTAGTTAGTAGGCCAAATCATTTGGACCAGTGGAGGTCGGTGACGTTTAGGATGGCCTTATTTCTATTACAGCATATTGGATGACTGTCATTTTTATTCCATTCACCCAGTTCAATGTTTAGGCTGCTACATGATACTCACATTTGACCTGTACCCATCATTAGGTTGCTACAACCTAGCCTATGAATGAAAGTCTACAATGTAGGTACGCAGGTCGACAGAAAAATGTGCAATCAAGGTGACAGTTAGTGCGACATTCAGTGTTTTTCAACAGACTCGGCAGAATGAATACACCCCTGATCACATGCGAACACAGTTCACTTTCATAGCAGCCACATACAAACAGCATGATACCTGTGATTGTTGTATAATTCCTTCTTGCATCTACGTGCTCTCCTACTCTCACCTTTTACCTTTGCTTGTGGACTTCAGTGCACAACACATCAGCTGTATGTGACCAGGCGAAAAAAAACTTTCCAAGCCAAGCCTTCATATCACAACCGCAAACCGCTATACACAGCCTACATTGTTATTGGCTATTAGCTAATGTTAGCTAATGCCATAGACAACATAGCTACTAGACTATTAAGGATTAAGATGTTCTTCTGTCACATTCCCATAGGGCCTGGAACATCACTGGAACATCAACTAAAACACAGCAGGTGTTTATCATACTACCTGGCCGAGACCAACAGCAGCAGCAGAAGTGTGTGTGTGTCTAGAATCTAGACAGATGTAAGTCTCATTGTGCAGTAAGTCTCATTGTGCAAGTCTCATTGTGGAGTGGATATACAGCCACCTACAGACAAACTTTTGTTCCAGTGGGGCTGCTATCCTTACCATCATGGGGAGCCTCTTGCTTTGTTCTGTCAGGATTAACACAGGGTGCCACTGTCTGCAGAGATTTACACACACACGCACACACACATCCCGCCCCTGAGCACACACACTCTGCCATTGAAAGAAAGGCATTGGCTTGACTGAGGTTCTAAGGCTGTCAGACTCCTCCCTCCATATCTTTCTCTTTTTTCACATGTTCCCTTTCTCTCTCTCTCTCTCTCTCTCTCTCTCTCTCTCTCTCTCTCTCTCTCTCTCTCTTTCTCTCTTTCTTTCTTTCTTTCTTTTTTCTTTCTTTCTTTCTTTCTTTCTTTCTTTCTTAACTTCTTTCTTTCTTTCTTCCATTGTCACTCTCATACAGAGACACACTCTCCTCTCTACAAAAGGGAAAAGAAATAAACATAAATATGGGTTGTATTTACAATGGTGTTTGTTCTTCACTGGTTGACCTTTTCTTGTGTCAACAGGTCACACATCTTGCTGCTGTGATGGGACACTGTTGTATTTCACACAATAGATATGGGAGTTTATCAAAACTGGGTTTGTTTTTGAATTCTTTGTGGATCTATGTAATCTGAGGGATATATGTCTCTCTAATATGGTCATACATTTGGCAGGAGGTTAGAAAGTGCAGCTCAGTTTCACCTAATTTTGTGGGCAGTGTGCACATAACCTGTCTTCGCTTGAGAGACAGGTCTGAGTCTTTATATAGTCAAAGCTTTCCTTAATTTTGGGTCAGTCACAGTGGTCAGATATTTTGCCATTGTGTATTCTCTGTTTAGGGCCAAATAGCATTCCAGTTTTTTGGTTAATTCTTTCCAATGTAACAAGTAATTATATTTTTGTTTTCTCATGATTTGGTTGGGTCTAATTGTGTTGCTGTCCTGGGGCTCTGTGGGGTCTGTTTGTGAACAGAGCCCCAGGACCAGCTTGCTTAGGGGACTCTTCTCCAGGTTCATCTATCTGTAGGTGATGGCTTTGTTATGGAAGGTTCTGGAATCGCTTCCTTTTAGGTGGTTGTAGAACTTATTGGCTCTTTTCTGGATTTTGATAATTAGCGGGTATCGACCTAATTCTGCTCTGCATGCATTATTTGGTGGTCTACGTTGTGCTCTCCCTCTCTCTCTCTCTCTCTCTCTCTCTCTCTCTCTCTCTCTCTCTCTCTCTCTCTCTCTCTCTCTCTCTGTCTCTCTCTCTCTCTCTCTCTCTCTCTCTCTCTCTCTCTCTCTCTCTCTCTCTCTCTCTCTCCCTCTCTCCCTCTCCCCCTCTCTCTCTCGCTCTGTCTCTCTCTGTCTCTCTCTCTACCCCCTCTCTTCCCCTCTCTCGACCCCCTTCTCTCTCTCCCCGTTCTCTCTCTACTCCCCCTTTCTCTCAAAACCCCCCTCTCTCTTGCTCTGTCTCTCTCTACCCCCCCCTCTCTCGCTCTGTCTCTCTCTACCCCCTCTCTCTACCCTATCTCTCTGCTCCCTCTCTCTACCCTCTCTCTCTGCTCCCTCTCTCTACCCTCTCTCTCTACCCCCTCTCTCTGCCCCTCTCTCTGCTCCCTCTCTCTACCCCCTTTCTCTCAACTCCTTCCCTCTCTCTACCCTCTCTCTCTGCTCCCTCTCTTTAGCCCACTCTATCTACTCCCCCTGTCTCTCACTAACCCCACTCTCTCCCTGTACCCCACTCTCTCTCTACTCCCCCTCTTTCTCTCTAACCCCACTCTCTCCCTCTAGCCCACTCTCTCTCTACCCCCTCTTTCTCTCTAACCCCACTCTCTCCCTCTACCCCACTCTCTCTCTACCCCTTCTCTCTCTCTAACCCCCCTTTCTCTCTCTCTCCTCCTCTCTCTCCCCTCTCTCTCTACCCCCTCTCTCTCTCTAACCCCCTTTTCTCTCTCTCTCCTCCTCTCTCTACCAGTCTCTCTCTTTCTGTCTCTCTCCCCTCTCGCTCTCCCCCCTCTCTCTCTCTCCTCCTCTCTCTACCCCTCTCTCTCTTTCTGTCTCTCTCCCCCTCTCTCGACCCCCCCCACTCTCTCTCTCTCTCTCTCTCCCCCTCTCTCGCCCCCTCTCTCTCTCTCTCTCTCTCTCTCTCCCCTCCTCTCTCTCTCGCTCCCCCCCCCTCTCTCTCCCTCTCTCTCTGTAAAACCTGTTCCCCAACCTGAATGACTCACACACTTGTCTGTCAGTGAGGCAGAAAGGAGAGGCAGGAGAGAGAGGAGAGACACAGCTACCAGCCTGCTCTCTCAGACACAGAGGTTAGAGGTCAGGGAGTTGGGGATTTGGGGACAACTCTAAAATCAGACGGTAGTGTAGTGGAGAGAGTGGGAGCGGCAGGCTGAATCAGTGAGGTAGCAAATCTCTGTCTGGATTCTTAGACATATAGGATTAAGGGGCCTGTTGGGGTTAAAGGGTTAATGAGTAGGGCCATTGAGGACAGATTCACAATATGCCAGCTGATTCAGTCAGGCAGTAAATCTCAGTCTGCCCTCTCAGACATAGAGGTCAAGGGTTAGAGGTCAGGGGGTAAAATCCATTGCTTCCTGAGTACAGTCAGGGCTTTGTTTACACCAGGGTCAATCCAAGGTTGAGAGCCCCTCTTTCAACTTTTTTATTCAGCCTGGCCCAGGCTGTTTTAGTGTCTTATTCAGAGACCTTGGAAGCTCTATAAAAGCCTAGAGAAGCTGAGGCAGTATAGACACCCGGGCTGTTTTACAGTGTCAATTTACATTTTCATGTCAATTTATCACTCCCAAAGTCAGACTGAAGCGATGACAAGACCAGTTGTGTCTCTGTACAGCAGCAGGCAGAGATCCTAGCTGTTATCCTATGTCTGAGAGACAGTATCTAGCAGGGAGGAGACAGAGGATTTATTATTTAGTATGTCATACAGTACATGACCAAAACTATGTTGATACCTGCTCGTGGAACGTCTCATTCCAAAATCATGGGCGTTACTATGGAGTTGGTCTCCGCTTTGCTGCTCAAATAAGGGGCTCCCGAGTGGTGCAGTGGTCTAAGACAAGGCAGCTCAGTGTTAGAGGTGTCACCTCTGCATCACATCACATTGTACGGTGCACTATTGGCCCAGCGTCGTCCGGGTTTGGCCGGGGTAGGCCGTCATTGTAAAATAAGAATTAGTTCTTAACTGACTTGCCGAGTTAAATAAAGGTTACGTATAAAAAATGTAAAAAGCAGCCTCCACTCTTCAGGGAAGGCTTTCCACTAGATGTTGGAACATTGCTGCTATAACAGCCTCCACTCTTCTGGGAAGGCTTTCCACTAGATGTTGGAACATTGCTGCTATAACAGCCTCCACTCTTCTGGGAAGGCTTTCCACTAGATGTTGGAACATTGCTGCTATAACAGCCTCCACTCTTCTGGGAAGGCTTTCCACTAGATGTTGGAACATTGCCGCTATAACAGCCTCCACTCTTCAGGGAAGGCTTTCCATTAGATGTTGGAACATTGCCGCTATAACAGCCTCCACTCTTCTGGGAAGGCTTTCCACTAGATGTTGGAACATTGCCGCTATAACAGCCTCCACTCTTCTGGGAAGGCTTTCCACTAGATGTTGGAACAGTGCCGCGATAACAGCCTCCACTCTTCTGGGAAGGCTTTCCACTTGATGTTGGAACATTGCCGCTATAACAGCCTCCACTCTTCAGGGAAGGCTTTCCACTAGATGTTGGAACATTGCTGCTATAACAGCCTCCACTCTTCTGGGAAGGCTTTCCACTAGATTTTGGAACATTGCTGCGGGGACTTGCTTCCATTCAGCCACAAGAGCATTAGTGAGGTGATGCACTGATGTTGGGTGATTAGGCCTTGGTCACAGTTGGTGTTCCAATTACATTTACATTTACATTTAAGTCATTTAGCAGACGCTCTCCTAAAGGTGTTAGATGGGGTTAAGGTCAAGGCTCTGTGCAGGCCAGTCAAGTTATTCCACACCGACCTCGACAAACCATTTCTGTATGAACCTGGCTTTGTGCACAGGGGTATTGTCATGCTGAAACAGGAAAGGGCCTTCCCCAAACTGTTGCCACAAAGTTGGAAGCATAGAATTTCATCGTATACTGTATTTTAAAGATTTCCCTTCACTGGAACTAAGGGGCCTAGCCCGAACCATGAAAAACAGCCCCAGACCATTAGTCCTCCTCCACCAAACTTTACAGTTGGTACTATGCATTGGGGCAGGTAGCGTTCTCCTGGCATCTGCCAAACCTAGATTCGTCCGTCAGACTACCAGATGGTGAAGCGTGATTTAGCGCACCGGAGAACGCCCTTCCACTGCTCCAGAATCCAATGGCGGCGAGCTTTACACCACTCCAGCCGACGCTTGGCATTGCGCATGGTGATCTTAGGCATGTGTGCGGCTTCTTGGCCAGGGAAACCTATTTCATGAAGCTCTCGACGAACAGTTATTGTGCTGACATTGCTTCCAGAGGCAGTTTGGAACTTGGTCGTAAGTGTTGCAACCGAGGTTAGACAATTGTTATGTGCCACACGCTTCAGCACTCGGCAATCCTGTTCTCTGAGCTTGTGTGGCATACCACTTCACAGTTGCTCCTAGATGTTTCCATTTCACAATAACAGCAATAACTTACAGTTGAACAGGGCAGCTCTAGCAGAGCAGAGATTTGCCGAACTGACTTGTTGGATAGGTGGCATCGTATGACCATGCCACGTTGAAAGTCACTGAGCTCTTCAGTCATTCTACTGCCAATGTTTGTCTATGGAGATTGCATGGCTGTGTGCTCAATGGTATACACCGGTCAGCAACAGGTGTGGCTGAAATAGCCGAATGCACTACTTTGAAGGGGTGTCCACATACTGTTGTATATAAAGTGTACCAGCTCCCTCTGGACATCTATATAGTAGAACATGTTATAACTGACAGCCAATTGGATCGACAAGATCCTTATATTCAAGTGGGTTATGAATGAGGAAGATATTACAAAAACCTTTCAGAGTCCACTCTCAGATGCCAATGGTGACATGAAACATCCTCTATGGGTATGGCAGCATGCTTTGTTTTGTTATTGTCATTTCCTAGTTCAAAGGTCATTCAGGATTGATCCCCCCCGGACAAGGAGATGTCAAATGTTACCCTTACCCTCCCTTTAGTGGGTGAGGAGGTGGGGTGAGGAAGAGGTAAGAAGGGACAAATAGGGGTGAGAAGAGGAGACATTCCACCCCAGGGCAGGAAGCCTGAGGCCATCTGTCTGAGGAAACCTTCTCTATCTCTGACCGAACTAGTAACTTTTCTTCCTCAGCCGCTCATCTTCCTCAACCTCTCCTCTTCCCCTCCTCTCCCCTCCCCTCCCTCCCCTCCCCTCCCCTATGTCTCTCCCCTCCCTCCCCTCCCTCCCCTCCTCTCCCTCCTCTCCCCTCCCCTCCCCTCCCCCTCCCTCCTCCCTTCCCCTCCTCTCCCCTCCCCCTAACTCCTTCCTCTCCCCATACCCCTATGTCTCTCCTCTCCCTCCCCTCCCCTAACACCCTGCTCCCCTCCCCTAACTCCTTCCTCTCCCCATACCCCTATGTCTCTCCTCTCCTCCCCTCCCCTAACACCCTGCTCTCCCCTCCCCTAACTCCTTCCTCTCCCCATACCCCTATGTCTCTCTCTCCTCTCCCTCCTCTCCCCTCCCCCTAACACCCTGCTCCCTCCCTCCCCCCTAACTCCTTCCTCTCCCCATACCCCTATGTCTCTCCTCTCCTCTTCCCCTCCTCTCCCCTCCCCTAACTCCTTCCTCTCCCCATACCCCTATGTCTCTCCTCTCCTCTCCTCCCCTAACACCCTGCTCTCCCCTCCCCTAACTCCTTCCTCTCCCCAT
>NC_060195.1:27620097-27650097 GCF_021184085.1 Oncorhynchus gorbuscha
GTGCTTTAGGTGACAAGCCGAATTTCTTCAGCCTCCTGAGGTTGAAGAGGCGCTGCTGCGCCTTCTTCACGATGCTGTCTGTGTGGGTGGACCAATTCAGTTTGTCTGTGATGTGTATGCCGAGGAACTTAAAACTTGCTACCCTCTCCACTACTGTTCCATCGATGTGGATAGGGGGGTGTTCCCTCTGCTGTTTCCTGAAGTCCACAATCCTCTCCTTAGTTTTGTTGACGTTGAGTGTGAGGTTATTTTCCTGACACCACACTCCGAGGGCCCTCACCTCCTCCCTGTAGGTCGTCTCGTCGTTGTTGGTAATCAAGCCTACCACTGTTGTGTCGTCCGCAAACTTGATGATTGAGTTGGAGGCGTGCGTGGCCACGCAGTCGTGGGTGAACAGGGAGTACAGGAGAGGGCTCAGAACGCACCCTTGTGGGGCCCCCGTGTTGAGGATCAGCGGGGAGGAGATGTTGTTGCCTACCCTCACCACCTGGGGGCGGCCCGTCAGGAAGTCCAGTACCCAGTTGCACAGGGCGGGGTCGAGACCCAGGGTCTCGAGCTTGATGACGAGCTTGGAGGGTACTATGGTGTTGAATGCCGAGCTGTTGTCGATGAACAGCATTCTCACATAGGTATTCCTCTTGTCCAGGTGGGTTAGGGCAGTGTGCAGTGTGGTTGAGATTGCATCGTCTGTGGACCTATTTGGGCGGTAAGCAAATTGGAGTGGGTCTAGGGTGTCAGGTAGGGTGGAGGTGATATGGTCCTTGACTAGTCTCTCAAAGCACTTCATGATGACGGAAGTGAGTGCTGGGGAGTACGGGGCGGTAGTCGTTTAGCTCAGTTACCTTAGCTTTCTTGGGAACAGGAACAATGGTGGCCCTCTTGAAGCATGTGGGAACAGCAGATTGGTATAGGGATTGATTGAATATGTCAGTAAACACACCGGCCAGCTGGTCTGCGCATGCTCTGAGGGCGCGGCTGGGGATGCTGTCTGGGCCTGCAGCCTTGCGAGGGTTAACACGTTTAAATGTCTTACTCACCTCGGCTGCAGTGAAGGAGAGAACGCATGTTTTCTTTGCAGGCCGTGTCAGTGGCACTGTATTGTCCTCAAAGCGGGCAAAAAAGTTATTTAGTCTGCCTGGGAGCAAGACATCCTGGTCCGTGACTGGGCTGGGTTTCTTCTTGTAGTCCGTGATTGACTGTAGACCCTGCCACATGCCTCTTGTGTCTGAGCCGTTGAATTGAGATTCTACTTTGTCTCTGTACTGACGCTTAGCTTGTTTAATAGCCTTGCGGAGGGAATAGCTGCATTGTTTATATTCGGTCATGTTACCAGACACCTTGCCCTGATTAAAAGCAGTAGTTCGCGCTTTCAGTTTCACGCGAATGCTGCCATCAATCCACGGTTTCTGGTTAGGGAATGTTTTTATCGTTGCTATGGGAACGACATCTTCAACGCACGTTCTAATGAACTCGCACACCGAATCAGCGTATTCGTCAATATTTTTATCTGACGCAATACGAAACATGTCCCAGTCCACGTGATGGAAGCAGTCTTGGAGTGTGGAATCAGATTGGTCGGACCAGCGTTGGACAGACCTCAGCGTGGGAGCCTCTTGTTTAAGTTTCTGTCTGTAGGCAGGGATCAACAAAATGGAGTCGTAGTCAGCTTTTCCGAAAGGGGGGGCGGGGCAGGGCCTTATATGCGTCGCGGAAGTTAGAGTAACAATGAGCCAAGGTTTTACCACCCCTGGTTGCACAATCGATATGCTGATAAAATTTAGGGAGTCTTGTTTTCAGATTAGCTTTGTTAAAATCCCCAGCTACAATGAATGCAGCCTCCGGATAAATGGTTTCCAGTTTGCAAAAAGTTAAATAAAGTTCGTTCAGAGCCATCGATGTGTCTGCTTGGGGGGGGATATATACGGCTGTGATTATAATCAAAGAGAATTCTCTTGGTAGATAATGCGGTCTACATTTGATTGTGAGGAATTCAAAATCAGGTGAACAGAAGGATTTGAGTTCCTGTATGTTTCTTTCATCACACCATGTCTCGTTAGTCATGAGGCATACGCCCCCGCCACTCTTCTTACCAGAAAGATGTTTGTTTCTGTCGGCGCGATGCGTGGAGAAACCTGTTGGCTGCACACAAACACACACACACACGTGAGTGTACACATGTAACTTCATAGACCTGTGTGAATACCCCCTGTTTTTTTCTGTGTGTTTGTGTAAGGAGGAAACTCTATCCCACAGCCCTGAAATCAGACATATTAATGTCATTACTCTGTCACCACAACTAACTCCCTCTATTAACCAGATACATGTAACCAAAGTCTCCCGCTACCGTCCACTGTCAGCTCATGATGTATTTGAGCCAGTTTGCTACAGCAGGAAAATTATTATGCAGACAAAGGAAATGGGGATTATAATTAATGGACATTTGTTTAGGGTTTGATGCATTTTTCGTAAGGGAAAGTCAAGTCTGAAGTTTCAAAGTGTAAATTACAAACTTTAGAAGCCATTTTAAACCTCAAATACACTATGAGTGTAGTTCATAGTGTTCTCCTGGGAGTAGGGTGATCACAGTAAGATCCTACGTCTGTACAGGACGCAACACTAAGCCACCATAAATACCTTCCAGCTGCAACACAATATCTGATTTTGCATAGCCTGAAGTGACGTTTTTAATCATGCAGAATCAAAACATCCTTCATTGCATTGTGTTATTGTTGCCTCATAGGATATGCGGCTTGAAATTAACCCTGGTATGTGGTGGTTTGATCTGTGATGTTGCTTGGGTTGAAATTTGAATGATATAATACCCTGTTTACATTTTATGGCTCAATCCAGTCGGGACCCATAGTAAAGAGAGGCAGGGGGGTCTTTTAACTCATTTCACATTCTAGACACAAAGCTCTCCTCTTCATACAGAGAGACATTTCACTTCGTCATGCAGGGCCCCATGCTACATGCTAATAACAGATCCCTATCTCTTCAATGGCATGTGGTTCTGATTAAAAACCACTATATACAGTGGGGCAAAAAAGTATTTAGTCAGCCACCAATTGTGCGAGTTCTCCCACTTAAAAATATGAGAGAGGCCTGTAATTTTCATCATATGTACACTTCAACTATGACAGATAAAATGAGGGGAAGAAATACAGAAAATAACATTGTAGGATTTTTAATTAATTTATTTGTAAATTATTGTGGAAAATAAGTATTTGGTCAATAACAGAAGTTTATCTCAATACTTTGTTATATACCCTTTGTTGGCAATGAAAGAAGTCAAATGTTTTCTGTAAGTCTTCACAAGGTTTTCACACACTGTTGCTGGTATTTTGGCCCATTCCTCCATGCAGATCTCATCGAGAGCAGTGATGTTTTGGGGCTGTTGCTGGGCAACACAGACTTTCAACTCCCTCCAAAGATTTTCTATGGGGTTGAGATCTGGAGACTGACTAGGCCAGTTTCATCTTCAATGCCCTTGCTGATGGAAGGAGGTTTTCACTCAAAGCCTCACAATACATGGCCCATTCATTCTTTCCTTTACAAGGATCAGTCGTCCTGGTCCCTTTGCAGAAAAACAGCCCCAAAGCATGATGTTTCCACCCCTATGCTTCACAGTAGGTATGGTGTTCTTTGGATGCAACTCATCATTCTTTGTCCTCCAAACACGAGTTGAGTTTTTACCAAAAAGTTATATTTTGGTTTCATCTGACCATATGACATTCTCCCAATCTTCTTCTGGATCATCAAAATGCTCTCTAGCAAACTTCAGACGGGCCAGGACGGGTACTGGCTTAAGCAGGGGGACACGTCTGGCACTGCAGGATTTGAGTCCCTGGCGGCGTAGTGTGTTACTGATGGTAGGCTTTGTTACTTTGGTCCCAGCTCTCTGCAGGTCATTCACTAGGTCACCCCGTGTGGTTCTGGGATTTTTGCTCACCGTTCTTGTGATCATTTTGACCCCACGGGGTGAGATCTTGCGCGGAGCCCCAGATCGAGGGAGATTATCAGTGGTCTTGTATGTCTTCCATTTCCTAATATTTGCTCCCACATTTGATTGCTTCAAACCAAGCTGCTTACCTATTGCATATTCAGTCTTCCCAGCCTGGTGCAGGTCTACAATTTTGTTTCTGGTGTCCTTTGACAGCTCTTTGGTCTTGGCCATAGTGGAGTTTGGAGTGTGACTGTTTGAGGTTGTGGACAGGTGTCTTTTATACTGATAACAAGTTCAAACAGGTGCCATTAATACAGGTAATGAGTGGAGGACGAAGTAGCCTCATAAAGAATAAGTTACAGGTCTGTGAGAGCCAGAAATCTTGCTTGTTTGTAGGTGACCAAATACTTATTTTCTACCATAATTTGCAAATAAATTCATTAAAAATCATTGTCTGTCATAGTTGAAGTGTACCTATGATGAAAATTACAGGCCTCTCTCATCTTTTTAAGTGGGAGACCTTGCACAATTGGTGGCTGACTAGATACGTTTTTGCCCCACTGTACATGGGTCCCTGGAGGCCAGGTCTAGAGTAGGCCCATACAGATGAGCTGGTTACAACATGGAGCTAAGATCTGATGAGTGCTCTGATAACCTATCTACCTCAGTTTACATGCTCTCTCTTAATACGTTTCGGAGAGAGTCCAACCTTGGGAAGGTGAACTCTGTCCCAACCCAAATCAGTTGTTAATAATTTCACCATACTGATTCCATCCGCTGTAATATTTAAGTGATGAACTTGGTAGTAAACATTGTGTGGCACTTCAGAATTGATTCATTTGTTTTTACGGCATTCAAATGATCTCTGTGGGTGACTGTATTTCAGAAAATGGAGCAACTTGAAACAATAGTTGTTAGTAAATCTTTTCCGTTGCCATGGTTTTGGTGGAGCACAGAACTTCAACCTGGTGGAGAGGGAGAATCAGCATGTATTATACACCTCTGGGAATGAATATGATTTCCATCTTGTATTGCTTCAAGACCGCGCCGTGTTCCAGAGAGTACACACAACCGCTGCTTTGTGGCGGAGGGGACCAGGAGGCATGATGGAGCCGACCTGTCGCTCATCTCTAACCGCCACAGGAAGGACCATGGTCTCCACATCCTTAATCCAGAATCCAGAAATAGAACCATGCATTAGCCCCAGCCCTAGGGTCAGCCGTCTCAGCCCTTACCCAGGAAACCGTCCATGCTGCATTGAGAGAATGTCAGTCTGAGTCCAGCGTTTCCATTCTCCTGCCCTGAGTGAGTTACTCCATCCTGCCCCATTAAAGTCTGTGGTGAGGAGAGGTTAGGATGCTATGGATGCTAATCGTGCTGGCTAGGTCTACTGCAACGTGTATGGGGTTGTTTTAGGTTTACTGCTGGTGGGTGGAGGTATTTGGTGTGTGTGTGTGTGTGTGTGTGTGTGTGTGTGTGTGTGTGTGTGTGTGTGTGTGTGTGTGTGTGTGTGTGTGTGTGTGTGTGTGTGTGTGTGTGTGTGTGTGTGTGTGTGTGTGTGTGTGTGTGTGTGTGTGTGTGTGTGTGTGTGTGTGTGTGTGTGTGTGTGTGTGTGTGTGCGCGTATCTCTCTCTTTCCGGGTCAGTGCTTTGTTTCCCTACATCCTAAGCTAAGTCAATATAACGGCTGTGTGTTAGTGCTTCAATTAGTATAATGATGTCTAATTTCAATGGTCTGGACAGGAAGGGAAAGACAAAACATGTGCAGTGTTCTATGAAAGATGCAGCAGAGGTGACCTCTGGTACAAATATAAAACTGATAGTTAAGCCCCCAACATTTACGAGAATGAATAAACCAGTCAGAGTTTACTCTCGTCATTAAACATATACAGTACCAGTCAAAAGTTTAGATGCAGCTATTCATTCAAGGACTTTTCGTTATTTTTACTATTTTCTACTTTGTAGAATAATAGTGAAGACGTCAAAACTATGAAATAACCCATATGGAATCATGTAGTAACCAAAAAAGTCTGAACAAATCCAAAAATATTTTATATTGGAGATTCTTCAAAGTAGCCACCCTTTGCCTTGATGACAGCTTTGCACACGGTTGGCCAATGGAAAATTGGACATTCATGCTGCAGGCTTTGGAGTCTAGTCAAGCTGGCCGGACCTCAACGACCTGTGCAACAGGACTGGAGTGAAGGTCAGGTGGACATGGACTGATATGTAAACTCAACCAGTGACGGCCTCTGATGTAGTTGTGCCAGATTGCGGTGTTGTTGTGGGGGCTTCTGTCACCCACGTTGGAACATCCTACATCCAGGACAACACTCCTTGGTATCAGACGGATGCAGCTATAGCAACACTGGACCAGCCTGAGGCTCCAGGGGAAACTCATTGCTCTGGACTGTGCTGACCACTCTTTCTCCCATTCCATGTGCCAAAATGCTGCCATTGACAAGGATATTCTCACCTTTAATATTAAGTCGAGGCTGCAAGTTCTACCAATAAAATATAATCTAGCACTCTGGTACCCTATAAACCAATGACCCATTTTGTATTCTACATGAGTCAAATGTAATGGAGTCAATTGCCCATGTTGGGAAAGGCTGCTGTTCTTACAAGGATTTGTACAATGCTAGGCATGACCTGGTTTGATGTTGATGATGATGTGTTTTCCTGTGTGCCCAATATACCAGATATTGTTGTTGAGGGGGAGGCCAGGGGGAGGGGCTCATTTGACGGATACATGGAGCAGGCCTTTGCCGAGAAGCTGCTTAAATACCAACCCCTCGTGGCATGCATGGACAGCCTCAGGTGTAGGTGCTAGCTGGTGGTGCTGATATTTGGCAGTCTCAGCCACTTGCACAGGCTTGCAGTGCGTGGCCTCCAGATTGAGGGCCTGACAAAAACTAGGGCAAAGCAATTGGATAGGTACTGCTCTGTTTCATCTGTCGTGGCCTAGCTGTTTGAAGAAGGAGGTGCTTGTATACAGGGACCTTTGAAATGTTTGGATCCTTTTTTTGTCAATTTGATTGGTTGATTAATATATTCCCGATTGTTTGCCCAAGCCTCCAAAGCCCTTCTCTGAGAGTTCAACAGTCCTAACCCCGGGGTTAATTATACCATCCATGTTGTGTGATACAATGCCAGGGTATTGTGTTTTGCTAACTGCATGCCCTGCCTGAATATGGCCATATTTGCGTCAAAGCATCCATAACGAAGATGGTCCTCATCGGCGAGGAGAATAAGAGAGAGGAGAGGAAAATAATGATCTGTTTGTTTACTGACAGGGTCATATTGTGAAATCCACAATGTTACTGTTTTTGCTGAACGCTGTGACACATTTAATTGAACTGATGCTTTGTATTTCGTGTAACCTTTCGTGTAACCTCTCTCTCTATACATATATCTTTCTCTCTATATATATATATATATTTTCTCTATATTTTTCTCTCTCTCTCTGTCTGTCCCTTTCTAGGGCCCACCAGGATTACCAGGGTCCCCAGGTGGAAAGGTAAGGACTTATTTATCTAACTATACACATGCCATCTCTTCTATTAGTTTCTATAATAATCTATAATAATCCATTCTATCAATATCCATTCTATCAATATCCATTCTATCAATAGCCGTTCTATCAATATCCATTTGAATATAATAATATCCATTCTATCAATATACATTCTATGAATATCCATTCTATCAATTTCCAATCTGTCTATATCCATTCTATCAATATCCAATCTATCAATATCCGTTCTATCAATATCCGTTCTATAAATATCCATTCTATCAATATCCATTCTATCAATATCCGTTCTATCAATATCCATTCAAACCAATATCCGTTCTATCAATATCCATTCTATCAATATCCATTTGATCAATATCCATTCTATCAATATCCAATCTATCAATATCCGTTCTATCAATATCCATTCTATCAATATCCGTTCTATGAATATACTGTGGCAGACGGCAGGGAGAGGTGAGGGGAGTGGTTATTGAGGGGAGATAACTTGCAGCCCACTGGCTCCACCCGATAGCCTTTGTTGGACTTCCTGCCCCAATGAGGAAAGGCTGTGTGTGAAACATTAAGCTAGAGAGTGCTTTGGGATAAAAGAGGAAGCAGCCTGCACAAGGAGGCAGAGAAAGGAGAGAAAACCTGTGTTATGAAGAGTGGGAGAAGAGAGGACAAGATCTATGAGATTACCGATTGTGACTTGGACTGTCGGATTACCCCCCTTGTGTACCGAACTGGATTGGCTGAGGACCCGAGTTTTAGGATTACACCTGGAGAACAGAATGGACAACGAGAACGGCTTGTGGACTGTGAAGTAATTGGTGAATTCCCCCTTATTCCCCAGTGTACCAAAATCCCTAATAAACTCCCCATTTGTATTCTAGTTGTGCTACTGGTGCATGTTTTGTTATTGAACTTGGTGATGTGGAAACCCCACGCCTGCTACATATGGTGGAGAATGCGAGCAACCCAAACCAAGCTCAATAACTAAACAGACACAGAGCACAATGGTGGAGGCGAACATAGCACAGCAGGCTGTGCACTGGAAGCTGCTGGATGAACAGCGTCAGCAGAACGCTCTCCTGCGAGCTGAACTCAGTCAGCTGACAGCTGCCCAGGCTGGCATAGTGGCAGGCGCAGCAGTCTCTTGTCCCAAACCCAGTAGGTTTATACTGAAGCTGACAGAGGCTGACGGCATTGAGGCATGCCTTCGAGAGGACGGCGGCTAGGGATAAATGGCCCCACAGAAGACCTATCTAGTTGACCAGGCGATGCATTACGAGGTGCTGAAAAAGGAGATCCTGCACCGGTATGGTTACACTCTGATTAGTAGGGCATAAAGATTCCATGATTGGGCATATGATCTTACAGCATCCCACCGATCACAAATGCATGATCTAATTAGGCTGGCTAACTGCTGAGCCCCTGAAGCTCATGACCATCGAGAAAGTGGTCATAGATAAATGTATACATTCTC
The DNA here is from genome assembly GCF_021184085.1 of Oncorhynchus gorbuscha. Taxonomy (NCBI): domain Eukaryota; kingdom Metazoa; phylum Chordata; class Actinopteri; order Salmoniformes; family Salmonidae; genus Oncorhynchus; species Oncorhynchus gorbuscha. The sequence goes on from NC_060195.1 coordinate 27,629,046, forward strand.
TCCCGTTCAAAGCTAAAAAAGTTAGCCAGCCAAACTAACCTCCAGAGCACAGATCAACTGGTGGAAGGACAACAGGTAGCTTTGGAGATCCTGCACAGTGGACAAGCACGGAAGGAGGAACCCTCCACTCGCCCGAAGGAGCGAAAAAGGATGGAGGACCACGCCTTGACACCAGCCAAGGATGGAGGAACAACAACAGCCAGCTCCGTGAGATGACGCCCCTTCTTGGACAGCAGGTAATGCTATGATTGTGGCGAGCCGGGACACATCGCCTCGAAAGGTTTAAGCAGCGATGTCCCAATGCCTTCGGCCTCAACCAGTGAGGTAGCCAACGGGCGGCCCTGCGGCTTGCTGATGGCATTCTGGACTATGGAGAGTAGTCCTTCCCCTGTCACCCCGGTAAGAGCCAATGGAAAGGACACCACGGCACTTGTGGACTCTGGGAGTATGGTGATCCGACCTGACATCGCCCAGTCCCCAAACCTGGCGGAGACCGTGGCAATCATGCACATACACGGTGAGACCAAGGACTACCCTACCACACTCCTCCACTTACAGACCACAAAGGGAAAACACACAGGACCAGTGGGAGTCATCCCAAACCTGCCTGTGCTGGTCCTTATCGGGAGGGATTTCCCGATGGTCCGCCAACTGTGGACCAGTATGTCTGGAGACGTTGGGAATCTAGGGAACCAGAAGGGAGTAGGAAGCCAGAGAGTTGGGAGAGCTGCTGAGCCAAGCCCAGAAACAGGAACTGAGGGATTTGGTCGGCAGAAACCTGGATTTGTTCTCCAGTGAATCAGGACACACCGATCTGGCACAGCATCATCACCAAACCCGGGAAAAAGGTGAAGTTGAGACCCTACCGTCTACAGGAAGCAAGGAGAGAGGCTGTCAGGACCGAGGTAAAAACGATGTTGGAAGCTGATATAATCGAATAGTGAGTGGTGCAGCCCCATACTGTTTGTGCCGAAACCAGACGGCACCATTCCGTTCTGTAATGATTTTAGAAAGGTCAATTAAATCGCCTATCCCATGCCCCGACTTGATGAATTAATCAAACGGCTAGGGACCGCCCGATTAATACGCATGCTCGACCTGATGAAAGTTTATGGGCAGGTACCCTGAACTCCCGAGGCACAGGAGACAACTGCTTTTGACACCCCGGATGGACTGTTCCATTACAAGAATCTGCCCTTTGGGCTGCACGAGGCCCCGGCCACCTTCCAGAGGTTGATGGACCGGGTTCTCTGACCCCATCAGGAGTACGCGGCGGCATACATTGACGATATTGTGATCCATGGGAGCGAGTGGGAGACACATTTAAACCAGGTGAGTGCGGTATTGCGGGCCTTACGGGAGGTAGGGCTAACACCGAACTTAAAGAAATGTCGGCTTGGCCTGTGGGAAGCTGAATACCTGGGGTACACGATCGGGAGAGGGATGTGTCAAACCCCAGGTGAAGAAGGTGGAGGTGATTCGGGACTGGCCCCACCCCCTCACCAAGAAGCAGGTACAAATGTTTGTGGGGTTGACTAGTTACTACCAGAGATTTATTCCCCACTTTGCCTCCCTAGCCAGCCCACTGACAGATCTGACCAGGAGCCGTCTGCCCGCACAGGTGACGTGGACCGAGGAGACTGAAAAAGCCTTCCAGGACCTAAAGGGAGCACTGTGTTCTGGACCCATGCTGGTGACCCTGAACTTCTCCAAAGCACTGGTGGTACAGACTCATGCGTCCGAAACAGGGGTGGGTGCCGACCTATCACAGCTGCAAGAAGGTGAGGAACACCAGGTCATGTACATTACCCGGAAGCTGTTGCTGTGGGAACAAAAATATTGAACGGTGGAGAAAGACTGTCTCGCGATCAAGTCGGCGCTGGAAACGCTGAAGTATTACTTATTGGGACGGCACTTAACCCTTGTGACAGACCATGCACCACTGGTTTGGATTTCACGGTATAAGGACAGTAACGCTCGGGGTCACCCGCTGGTTCCTATCCTTACAGCCCTTTGCTTTCTCTGTCGTCCACAGATCAGGTGCAGCCCATGGAAATGCAGATTCCTCTCCAGGAGGGATGCTCTAGGGAATTGGTCCGCTCTAGGGAGCTGGACTGAGGAGGGGGGTGTAGCAGACGGCAGGGAGAGGTGAGGTTATTGAGGGGAGATATCTTGCAGCCCGCTAGCTCCACCCCCAAGCCTTATATAGACGTCCTGCCCCAACGAGGAGAGGCTAATAGAGAAAGCGGCCTGCACAAAGAGGCAGAGAAAGTGAAACGTGCGTTATGAAGAGTGGGAGAAGAGAGGACAATATCTGTGAGATTACCGATAGTGACTTGGACTGTCGGATTACCTCCCCTTGTGTACCGAACCGGATTGGCTGAGGACCCGAGTTTTAGGATTACCCCTGGAGAACGGAATGGAGAACGGCTTGTGGACTGTGAAGTAATTGGTGAATTCTCCCTTATTCCCCAGTGTACAAAAATCCCTAATACACTTCCCATTTGTATTCTAGTTGTGCTACTGGTGCATGTTTTGTTATTGAACTTGGTGACGTGGAAACCCCACAGCCTGCTACAATACATTCTATCAATATATACTGAGTATATAAAACATTATTTCCATAACAAAGACTGACTAGGTGAAAGCTATGGTCCCTTATTGATGTCACTTGTTAAATCCACTTCAATCAATGTAAATGAAGGATTGTGTATGTGTGCCATTCAGAGGGTGAATAGGCAAGACAAAATATTTAAGTGCCTTTGAACGGGGTATGGTAGTAGGTGCCACGCGTGCCAGTGTGAGTCAAGAATTGCAACACTGGTGGGTTTTTCACACTCAACAGTTTCCTGTGTGTATCAAGAATGGTCCACCACTCAAAGGACATCCAGCCAACTTGACACAACCGTGGGAAGCATTGTGATCAACATGGGCCAGTATCCTTGTGGAATGCTTTTGACACCTTGTAGAGTCCATGCCCTGATGAATTGAGGATGTTCTGAAGGGAAAGGGGGAGTAAAATGCTATGCATTGTAGTTTTAATCACTGGAAGTCAATGAAAACTCTTGAGGATGAGTTCAGTTATTTTCCTCCCTACTCCAGGGAGAGCTAGGCTTGCCTGGACCATCTGGACTGGATGGGGAGAAGGTATGGTAGTCACACTAATGTCCAGTCATTTTGAATATCCCATCAAATCAGCATATTATTCCAATGTTCGCTGAACAGAACAGTCATTCAGTACATGTTGTATTTAATGCATTTTTTTAAATCTGGGATGATCATGAACATAGTTGATCAAAGCTCCCCTCACCTTTGAACTCTACCCTCCTCTCCTGTTAGGGTCCAAAGGGAGATATGGGGGAGACAGGGTCAATCGGAGAGAAAGGAGAGAAAGGAGAGATGGGTCTCTCTGGGCCAGGGGTAAGTAGAGAGAGACTAGTCATACACTGATGGGTCTCTAGGTCAGTGGTTAGTATAGATAGACTAGAGTCCAACACTGAGTCTCTCTGGGCCAGTGGTTAGTATAGATAGACTAGAGTCATAAACTGAGTCTCTCTAGGTCAGTGGTTAGTATAGATAGACTAGAGTCCAACACTGAGTCTCTCTAGGTCAGTGGTTAGTATAGATAGACTAGTCATACACTGAGTCTCTCTAGGTCAGTGGTTAGTATAGATAGAGTAGTCATACACTGAGTCTCTAGGCCAGTGGTTAGTATAGATAGACTAGTCATACACTGAGTCTCTCTAGGTCAGTGGTTAGTATAGATAGAGTAGTCATACACTGAGTCTCTAGGTCAGTGGTTAGTATAGATAGAGTAGTCATACACTGAGTCGCTAGGCCAGTGGTTAGTATAGATAGACTAGTCAACACTGAGTCTCTCTAGGTCAGTGGTTAGTATAGATAGACTAGTCATACACTGAGTCTCTAGGTCAGTGGTTAGTATAGATAGAGTAGTCATACACTGAGTCGCTAGGCCAGTGGTTAGTATAGATATACTAGAGTCCAACACTGAGTCTCTCTAGGTCAGTGGTTAGTATAGATAGACTAGTCATACACTGAGTCTCTCTAGGTCAGTGGTTAGTATAGATAGACGAGTCATACACTGAGTCCCTCTGGGTCAGTGGTTAGTATAGATAGACTAGTCATACACTGAGTCTCTCTAGGTCAGTGGTTAGAATAGATAGACTAGAGTCCAACACTGAGTCTCTCTGGGTCAGTGGTTAGTATAGATAGACTAGTCATACACTGTCTCTCTAGGTCAGTGGTTAGTATAGAGAGACTAGAATCATACACTGATACTGATAGACAGACAGTTGAGTGGCACGACCTGTTGAGTGGCACGACCTGTTGAGTGGCACGACCTGTTGAGTGGCACGACCTGTTGATTGGCACGACCTGTTGATTGGCACGACCTGTTGATTGGCACGACCTGTTGATTGGCACGACCTGTTGAGTGGCACGACCTGTTGAGTGGCACGACCTGTTGAGTGGCACGACCTGTTGAGTGGCACGACCTGTTGATTGGCACGACCTGTTGAGTGGCACGACCTGTTGAGTGCTGTAAGAAGATGTTAAATCCCCCTGTCTGTCTGTGTCTCAGGGAATAAATGGACAGAAGGGAGAGATGGGAGACTCCAGGCTGGAAGATAACCTGGTGAGAGAAACACACTGAAAGTCACTGTGCACAAGTTGGCCCACAGGGCATTGGTTTTAACACTGCTTCAGACAGACAGTGGGATGACATTGATATGATCATCTTGATTGTGTTCTGTTCAGGTTCAGATGATTTCTCAGCCGGGCCCCCCAGGACTCCCAGGCCCGCCAGGACTCCCCGGACCTCCAGGGTACATGGTGAGTGTTAGAATATAACAGCTTCACCCCTCTGTTCCCCAATATACATGATGCGGCTGAATCCCTTCAGATACATAGCCCTGATATGATCTCTGTGTCTTCCAGGGTCACCATGGAATGTCTGGCCCTAAGGTAAGATTAGAGCTCCAGAGATCCAGTAATGTCTGTATTCTGAAGCTGCTCTGGAGTGTAGAGTGAGAATCATGTGTTCCCATGCAGGGAGAGCCTGGAGACAGAGCTAAAGGGGAAAAGGGAGACGTTGGACCTGCTGGACTGAGGGTGAGTGATACTGTAGACCAGAGGTAGATTCAGAACCGGGCAGCTTTTATCGGAGCGGATGGTCGAGGGGCCAGAACATAATTATGATAACTTGGACACTGCAAATTGACCGCAACTAGCCCAAAAAGAGGGGAGTTTTGCAAATAACTATCATTGCATATGTTGATTACATTGAGACACCGTGTGATCTTTTTTCTCACAGTGATCTTTTTTTATTAGTGGGAATATTTGGAAACAGATTGACTAAAGTAAACTCATTTTCAGCTAAATTCCTGGTTATTTTAATCTTTTTAACAAAGAAATAATATCCCAAAAATTAAATAACAATAATAATAATAATTTACACTACATGACCAAAAGTATGTAGAAACCTGATCGTCAAAAATCTCATTCCAAAGTCATGGGCATTAATATGGAGTTCGTCCCCCCCTTTTTTTCTTTTTTTTAAATTCTTTTTTTTAACCTTTATTTAACCAGGCAAGTCAGTTAAGAACATATTCTTATTTTCAATGACGGCCTGGGAACAGTGGGTTAACTGCCTGTTCAGGGGCAGAACGACAGATTTGTACCTTGTCAGCTCGGGGGTTTGAACTCACAACCTTCTGGTTACTAGTCCAACACTCTAACCACTAGGCTACGCTGCCGCCCCTTGCTGAAATAACAGCCTCCACTCTTCTGGGAAGGATTTCCACTAGATGTTGGAACATTGCTGCAGGGACTTGCTTCCATTCAGCCACAACAGCATTAGTGAGGTCGGGCACTGATGTTGGGCGATGCATTCGGACAGGTAGCATTCTCCTGGCACCCGCCAAACCCAGATTTGTCTTTCGGACTGCCGGTAAAGCGTGATTCATCACTCCAGGGAACGCGTTTCCACTGCTCCAGAGTTCAATGGTGGAGAGCTTTACACCACCCCAACCGATGCTTGGCAATGAGTATGGTGAGCTTAGACTTGTGAGCGGCTGCTCGGCCATGGAAACCCATTTAATGAAGGTCCCAACGAAAAGGTTATTGTGCTGACGTTGCTTCCAGAGGCAGTTTGGAACTCGGTAGTGAGGACAGATGCTTTTTAACAAGCTACGCGCTTCAGCACTCGGCGGTCCATGTTCTGTGAGCTTGTGTGGCTCCTAGACATTTCCATTTCACAATAACAGCACTTACAGTTGACCGGGGCAGCTCTAGCAGGGCAGAGATTTTACAAACTGACTTGTTGGAAAGGTAGCATCCTATGACAGTGCCACATTGAAAGTCACTGAGCTCTTCAGTAAGTAATAGCCGCAAAACACCAGTCTCAACATCAACAGTGAAGAGGTGACTCCGGGATGCTGGCCTTCTAGGCAGAGTTGCAAAGAAAAATACATATCTCAGACTGGCCAATAAAAAGAAAATATTAAGATGGGCAAAAGAACACAGACACTGGACAGAGGAACTCTGCCTGGAAGGCTAGCATCCCCGATTGGCCTCTTCACTGTTGACGTTGAGACTAGTGTTTTGCGGATCTTGGCAATTTCTCGCATGGAATAGCCTTCATTTCTCAGAACAAGAATAGACTGATGAGTTTCAGAAGAAAGTTCTTTGTTTCTGTCCATTTTGAGCCTGTAATTGAACCCACAAATGCTGATGCTCCAGATACTCAACTAGTCTAAAGAAGGCCAGCTTTATTGCTTCTTTAATCAGAACAACAGTTTTCAGCTGTGCTAACATAATTGCAAAAGGGTTTTATAATTATCTATTAGCCTTTCTAAAATGATAAAATTGGATTCGCTAACACAACGTGGCATTGGAACACAGGAGTGATGGTTGCTTATAATGGGCCTCTGTACACCTATGTAGATATTCCATAACAAATCAGCTGTTTCCAACTACAATAGTCATTTGCAACATTAACAATGTCTACACTGTATTTCTGATCAATTTGATGTTATTTTAATGGACAAAAAATGTGCTTTTCTTTCAAAAACAAGGACATTTCTAAGTGAGCCCAAACTTTTGAACAGTAGTGTGTATGAGATTAGGAGGAAGACGACCAGCAGTATGATGATGTCCAACATACAGTATGTCTGTCCTCTCCAGGGTATGGACGGTCCTCAGGGTCCCCCTGGTCCCACAGGATTGGTGGGTCTCCCAGGCACAAAAGGAGAGAAGGTGGGTGACGCCATTATCATCAGATAACCTCAGTATATCAGGCCTACAGTCATTGCATTTCATGGTCTTAGTCATGCTGGCACTGATTCATTCATGAATGTGTGTTAACAGGGCAAGTCCGGGGAGCCTGGAATGGATGTAAGGATGAAAGTGTTTTTGACCTTTGACCTGCCACACAGGGAACTCCCTGCAGCACACACTAACCTGTTCCTCTCTCTACAGGGTTTCCCAGGCCTGATTGGTGAGAAGGGATCCCGGGGAGACAGAGGAGACAAGGTTAGAGGAGCATCTTCTTCTCTGCTCTAGCCCAGAGTCCTGCTATGATTACACATAATAATCAATGTTGCTGTACCTGTATAGTCACCTGCCATCATTGACTTAGGTCTTGCCAGTTTAAAGTTGATGGGTTAACCAATACGTGTTAGAAGGGGTGTAAAGTACTTAAATAATTTAAAGTACTATGTAAGTAGTTTTTTGGAGGTATTTGTACTTTACTTTTCTATTTATATTTTTGACTCCTTTTACTTCACTTCTAAAGAAATAATGCACTTTTTACTCCAAACATTTTCCCTGACACCCAAAAGTACTCATTAGTCATTTTATATACTTTACTTTCATTCAAGTATGACAATTGTGTACTTTTTCCATCACTGCATGTTAATACCATAAAACATTGGGTAAGGATCTGAGATTAATTAGTAATGGTTACTATGACCACACAAGGACCATAAGTACACTACTAGGGTGCTGTAGGGAACTGTAGTTCTTAATATACTAGGATGTGAATTTGGCCACCAAAATACACAGCATCAATCCAATTGTATTTGTCACTCGCGCCAACTACAACAGGTATAGACTTTAACCGTGACATACTTACGAGCTGTTTTCCAACAATGCAGAGTTAAAAGTAAGGCTTTTTTTTATTAGCAAACAATAATAACAAAAATAATTCAAGCAAACGGTAACACAATAAAAAAAATAAAAGGCTATATACAAGGAGTACCAGTACTGAGTCAATGTGCAGGGGTACGAGGTAGTTGAGGTAATTGAGGTAATACAGTATGTACATGTGGGTTGGGGTAAAAGTGACTAGGCAGTCAGGATTAATAATACACAGAGTAGCAGTAGCATATGTAAAGAGTGAAATTGTGTATATTTGAGGGTGTGTGTTTGTGGAGTCACTGTGTGTGTGTGTGTGTGTGTGTGTGTGTGTGTGTGTGTGTGTGTGTGTGTGTGTGTGTGTGTGTGTGTGTGTGTGTGTGTGTGTGTGTGTGTGTGTGTGTGTGTGTGTGTGTGTGTGTGTGTATTTTGTGTGTGTGTGTGTGTGTGTTGAAGTGTATTTTGTGTGTGTGTTGAAGTGTATTTTGTGTGTGTGTAGGTGGGATCCAGTGAGTGTGTAAAAAAGGGGGTCAATGCAAATAGTCCGAACAGCCGTTTGATTAGCTGTTGACTTGGGGGTAGAAGCTGTTTAGGAGCCTTTTGGTTCCAGACTGGGCGCACCGGGACCGCTTGCAGTGCGGTAGCAGAGAGAACAGTCTATGACTTGGGGGTAGAAGCTGTTTAGGAGCATTTTGGTTCCAGACTGGGCGCACCGGGACCGCTTGCAGTGCGGTAGCAGAGAGAACAGTCTATGACTTGGGGGTAGAAGCTGTTTAGGAGCCTTTTGGTTCCAGACTGGGCGCACCGGGACCGCTTGCAGTGCGGTAGCAGAGAGAACAGTCTATGACTTGGGGGTAGAAGCTGTTTAGGAGCCTTTTGGTTCCAGACTGGGCGCACCGGGACCGCTTGCAGTGCGGTAGCAGAGAGAACAGTCTATGACTTGGGGGTAGAAGCTGTTTAGGAGCCTTTTGGTTCCAGACTGGGCGCACCGGGACCGCTTGCAGTGCGGTAGCAGAGAGAACAGTCTATGACTTGGGGGTAGAAGCTGTTTAGGAGCCTTTTGGTTCCAGACTGGGCGCACCGGGACCGCTTGCAGTGCGGTAGCAGAGAGAACAGTCTATGACTTGGGTGGCTGGAGTCACCCACGCAGGTCCTAATCCAGGCACTTGTCATCTCCCGTCTGGATTACTGCAACTCGCTGTTGGCTGGGCTCCCTGCCTGTGCCATTAAACCCCTTCAACTCATCCAGAACGCCGCAGCCCGTCTGGTGTTCAACCTTCCCAAGTTCTCTCACGTCACCCCGCTCCTCCGTTCTCTCCACTGGCTTCCAGTTGAAGCTCGCATCCGCTACAAGACCATGGTGCTTGCCTACGGAGCTGTGAGGGGAACGGCACCTCAGTACCTCCAGGCTCTGATCAGGCCCTACACCCAAACAAGGGCACTGCGTTCATCCACCTCTGGCCTGCTCGCCTCCCTACCACTGAGGGAGTACAGCTCCCGCTCAGCCCAGTCAAAACTGTTCGCTGCTCTGGCCCCCCAATGGTGGAACAAACTCCCTCACGACGCCAGGACAGCGGAGTCAATCACCACCTTCCGGAGACACCTGAAACCCCACCTCTTTAAGGAATACCTAGGATAGGATAAGTAATCCCTCTCACCCCCCCCCTTAAAGATTTAGATGCACTATTGTAAAGTGACTGTTCCACTCGATGTCATAAGGTGAATGCACCAATTTGTAAGTCGCTCTGGATAAGAGCGTCTGCTAAATGACTTAAATGTAAATGTAATTTTTAGGACTTTTCTCTGACACTGTCTGGTATAGAGGTCCTGGATTTGTACCGCCTTGCAGGTCGGATGCCAAGCAGTTGCCATACCAAGCGGTGATGCAGTCAATCAAGATGCTCTCAATAATGCAGATGTATAACTTTTTGAGGATCTGAGGGTCCATATCAAATATTTTCAGCCTCCTGAGAGGGAAGAGGCATTGTCGTGCCCCCTTCACGACTGTGTCGATGTGTGTGGACCATGATAGGTCCTTAGTGATGTGGACACTAAGGAACTTGAAGCTCTCGACCTGCTCCACTTTGGCTCCATTGATGTGAATGGGGCCGTGTTCGGCCCTCCATTTCCTGTAGTCCATGATCAGCTCCTTTGTCTTGCTGACTTTGAGGGAGAGGTTGTTGTCCAAGAACCACCATGCCAGGTCTCTGACCTCCTTCCTGTAGGCTGTCTCATCATCGTCATCAATAGCAGTCAATATTAATCGGCATCTTAATTCAGTCTCATCTGAAAGTTGTAAACTCTTGGTTATCTGCACGAACCCTGGCTAACAAGTTGAACCAGCAATACAAAATTGGGTTTAATCATTTATTTACTAAATACCTAACTAATCACACAGAATTACACATACACATAATTAAATCATAACTTAATTACAAATTACGTCATAAAGGAAAACGTCCCTAGCGGGCGGAACAGATATGACTGCTGGTTACATAAAAGAAAAGGGGCTGGGTTTGAGTGAAAGAGCGGGAAGACTGAGGAACAAAGGGAAGAAGCTGTGCTATCGTAAATACAGTATCTTATGCATTCTAAATTACCGCCCATTTGGAAAAGGAAAATGCAATAAATATTTACTCTGAGCTGTGCTTCGGTAGGATCGTAGTAGATGGAAGGCCATGTTTCGCAACCGAGTCCTTTGAAGAATGTCTCTGGTTGTCAATTGGATACGGTGTAGTAACGTCATTGGGTGATAGACGGGATACCTAACCCTCGTTTGCATCTGCTGTTTCTAACTCAAAGGCTAGGAGGTATTATTTCTGTAGTGAATAAGAGTTCAAAGTTCATACCATTCGCAACCAAATCTCACGCTGATGTTGGCTTCATTCGGTAGTTATTATCTGAACCATTCTGACATAGGACCGTCGTCCTCAAGTCCGCGGAACAGATAGTTACATTGTCGTCAAGGGCTTATATAGGAAGGGAGAGGAGGGCGTGTTTGAAAAGTTTTATAGCCCATGTCACTTCACAGGGGCGGGCCACTGATTGACCAGAGCCCTGTCTTATGAAAACCCAAATCCCACATTTTAGAAGCTAAAATCACATTTCATCCCATCACGAATAATTTAATCTTCAAACATTTAAATTGAACAACAATTCCATGTGAATCCGATAACTCTGATGTGTAGACTTTCCACTGTAGTGTTGATGTCATCTTATCATTGATGACAATGTCTCAGATGACAACCGAACTGACATCATATTCATTAAGTACCACCGCATATGTTCAATTGGTCGCATTACCAGAATATAGTTAATTTCCCCCACATACTGATGTTCCCAGAATCTCTATGTTAACCAAGGGTTTTGCAAATGTAACCTCAGTAGGGTAGAGCGAGGAAAAAGGGGGGAAGAGGTATTTATGACTGTCATAATCCTACCCCACAGGCCAACATCATGACAGGGTTGTATAATATGGGGTATAGGGGTCTGTTTTTATAGGAGGTGTATAGTATGGGGTATAGGGGGCTGTTTATAGGAGGGGTGTATAGTATGGGGTATAGGGGCTGTTTTTATAGGAGTAGTGTATAGTATGGGGTATAGGGGGCTGTTTGTAGGAGGTGTGTGTATAGTATGGGGTATAGGGCGCTGTTTATAGGAGGTGTATAGTATGGGGTATAGGGGGCTGTTTTTATAGGAGGGGTGTATAGTATGGGGTATAGGGGGCTGTTTTTATAGGAGGTGTATAGTCTGGGGTATAGGGGGCTGTTTTTATAGGAGGGGTGTATAGTCTGGGGTATAAGGGTCTGTTTTTATAGGAGATGTGTATAGTCTGGGGTATAGGGAGATGTTTATAGGAGGGGTGTATAGTATAGGGGGCTGTTTATAGGAGGTGTATAGTATGGGGTATAGGGTCTGTTTTTATAGGAGGGATGTATAGTATGGGGTATAGGGGGCATTTTATAGGAGGGGTGTATAGTATGGGGTATAGGGGGCTGTTTATAGGAGGTGTATAGGGGGCTGTTTATATAGGAGGGGTGTATAGTCTGGGGTATAGGGGGCTGTTTATAGGAGGTGTATAGTATGGGGTATAGGGGGCTGTTTTTATAGGAGGGGTGTATAGTATGGGGTATAGGGGGCTGTTTTTATAGGAGGGGTGTATAGTATGGGGTATAGGGGGCTGTTTTTATAGGAGGGGTGTATAGTATGGGGTATAGGAGGCTGTTTATATGAGGGGTGTATAGTATGGGGTATAGGGGGCATTTTATAGGAGGGGTGTATAGTATGGGGTATAGGGGGCTGTTTATAGGAGGTGTATAGGGGGCTGTTTATATAGGAGGGGTGTATAGTCTGGGGTATAGGGGGCTGTTTATAGGAGGTGTATAGTATGGGGTATAGGGGCTGTTTTTATAGGAGGGGTGTATAGTATGGGGTATAGGGGGCTGTTTTTATAGGAGGGGTGTATAGTATGGGGTATAGGGGGCTGTTTTTATAGGAGGGGTGTATAGTATGGGGTATAGGGGGCTGTTTATAGGAGGGGTGTATAGTATGGGGTATAGGGGGCATTTTATAGGAGGGGTGTATAGTATGGGGTATAGTGGGCTGTTTATAGGAGGTGTATAGGGGCTGTTTATATAGGAGGGGTGTATAGTCTGGGGTATAGGGGGCTGTTTATAGGAGGTGTATAGTATGGGGTATAGGGGGCTGTTTTTATAGGAGGGGTGTATAGTATGGGGTATAGGGGGCTGTTTTTATAGGAGGGGTGTATAGTATGGGGTATAGGGGGCTGTTTTTATAGGAGGGGTGTATAGTATGGGGTATAGGGGGCTGTTTATAGGAGGTGTATAGTGTGGGGTATAGGGCCTGTTTTTATAGGAGGGGTGTATATTATGGGGTATAGGTGTCATGTTTTGTCTTATATTGTCTTGTCATTTTGCTTTTCCTTCTGTTCGTTTTCCCCCTGCTGGTCTTTTTAGGTTGGTTCCCCTTTTTTCTCTCTCCCTCTCTCTCTCTTCTCCCTATCGTTCCGTTCCTGCTCCCAGCTGTTCCTATTCCCCTAATCAATCATTTAGTCTTCCCACACCTGTTCCCTATCTTTTCCCCTGATTAGAGTCCCTATTTCTCCCCTTGTTTTCCGTTTCTGCCCTGTCGGATCCTTGTATATTGTTCACTGTGCTGTGTCTTTGTATCGCCCTGTCGTGTCGTGTTTCCCTCAGATGCTGCGTGGTGAGCAGGTGTCTGAGTCTGCTACGGTCAAGTGCCTTCCCGAGGCAACCAGCAGTTTATGAGCGAGTCTCCAGTCTGTTCTCGTCATTACGAGTGGAATTGTTCTTTATGTTTTATTTACCGCTCCGTATTGTCTAGGAGTATTGAATATTTACTTTACTGGATTAAAGACTCTGTTTTCGCCAAGTCGCTTTTGGGTCCTCATTCACCTGCATAACAGAAGGATCCGACCAAGGAATGGACCCAGCGACTACAGACGCTCGTAACACTGCCGTCGAGATCCAAGGAGCCATGCTCGGCAGACACGAGCAGGAATTGTCTGCTGCTCGCCATGCCGTGGAGAACCTGGCCGCTCAGGTTTCCGACCTCTCTGGACAGTTCCAGAGTCTTCGTCTCGTGCCACCTGTTACTTCCTGGTCTGCCGAGCCTCCGGAACCTAGGGTTAATAACCCACCTTGCTACTCCGGGCAGCCCACGGAGTGCCGCTCCTTTCTCACCCAGTGTGATATTGTGTTCTCTCTCCAACCCAACACATACTCTAGAGAGAGCTCGGGTTGCTTACGTCATTTCACTCCTTACTGGCCGGGCTCGAGAGTGGGGCACAGCTATCTGGGAGGCAAGGGCTGATTGCTCTAACAATTACCAGAACTTTAAAGAGGAGATGATTCGGGTTTTTGACCGTTCAGTTTTTGGTAGGGAGGCTTCTAGGGCCCTGGCTTCCCTATGCCAAGGTGATCGATCCATAACGGATTACTCTATAGAGTTTCGCACTCTTGCTGCCTCTAGTGACTGGAACGAGCCGGCGCTGCTCGCTCGTTTTCTGGAGGGACTCCACGCAGTGGTTAAAGATGAGATTCTCTCCCGGGAGGTTCCTTCCAGTGTGGACTCTTTGATTGCTCTCGCCATCCGCATAGAACGACGGGTAGATCTTCGTCACCAAGCTCGTGGAAGAGAGCTCGCGTCAACGGTGTTTCCCTGCTCCGCATCGCAACCATCTCCCTCCTCTGGCTCAGAGACTGAGCCCATGCAGCTGGGAGGTATTCGCATCTCAACTAAGGAGAGGGAACGGAGGATCACCAACCGCCTGTGCCTCTATTGAGGATTTGATGGACATTTTGTCAATTCATGTCCAGTAAAAGGCCAGAGCTCATCAGTAAGCGGAGGGCTACTGGTGATCGCTACTACTCAGGTCTCTCCATCTAGATCCTGTACTACTATGTCGGTCCATCTACGCTGGACCGGTTCGGGTGCTACATGCAGTGCCTTGATAGACTCTGGGGCTGAGGGTTGTTTCATGGACGAAGCATGGGCTCGGAAACATGACATTCCTTTCAGACAGTTAGACAAGCCTACGCCCATGTTCGCCTTAGATGGTAGTCATCTTCCCAGTATCAGATTTGAGACACTACCTTTAACCCTCACAGTATCTGGTAACCACAGTGAGACTATTTCTTTTTTGATTTTTCGTTCACCTTTTACACCTGTTGTTTTGGGTCATCCCTGGCTAGTATGTCATAATCCTTCTATTAATTGCTCTAGTAATTCTATCCTATCCTGGAACGTTTCTTGTCATGTGAAGTGTTTAATGTCTGCCATCCCTCCCATTTCTTCTGTCCCCACTTCTCAGGAGGAACCTGGCGATTTGACAGGAGTGCCGGAGGAATATCATGATCTGCGCACGGTCTTCAGTCGGTCCCGAGCCAACTCCCTTCCTCCTCACCGGTCGTATGATTGTAGTATTGATCTCCTTCCGGGGACCACTCCTCCTCGGGGTAGACTATACTCTCTGTCGGCTCCCGAACGTAAGGCTCTCGAGGATTATTTGTCTGTGTCTCTTGACGCCGGTACCATAGTGCCTTCTTCCTCTCCGGCCGGGGCGGGGTTTTTTTTTGTTAAGAAAAAGGACGGTACTCTGCGCCCCTGCGTGGATTATCGAGGGCTGAATGACATAACGGTTAAGAATCGTTATCCGCTTCCCCTTATGTCATCAGCCTTCGAGATTCTGCAGGGAGCCAGGTGCTTTACTAAGTTGGACCTTCGTAACGCTTACCATCTCGTGCGCATCAGAGAGGGGGACGAGTGGAAAACGGCGTTTAACACTCCGTTAGGGCATTTTGAGTACCGGGTTCTGCCGTTTGGTCTCGCCAATGCGCCAGCTGTTTTTCAGGCATTAGTTAATGATGTTCTGAGAGACATGCTGAACATCTTTGTTTTTGTCTACCTTGACGATATCCTGATTTTTTCACCGTCACTCGAGATTCTTGTTCAGCACGTTCGACGTGTTCTCCAGCGCCTTTTAGAGAATTGTCTCTACGTGAAGGCTGAGAAGTGCTCTTTTCATGTCTCCTCCGTTACTTTTCTCGGTTCCGTTATTTCCGCTGAAGGCATTCAGATGGATTCCGCTAAGGTCCAAGCTGTCAGTGATTGGCCCGTTCCAAGGTCACGTGTCGAGTTGCAGCGCTTTCTAGGTTTCGCTAATTTCTATCGGCGTTTCATTCGTAATTTTGGTCAAGTTGCTGCCCCTCTCACAGCTCTTACTTCTGTCAAGACGTGTTTTAAGTGGTCCGGTTCCGCCCAGGGAGCTTTTGATCTTCTAAAAGAACGTTTTACGTCCGCTCATATCCTCGTTACTCCTGACGTCACTAGACAATTCATTGTCGAGGTTGACGCTTCAGAGGTAGGCGTGGGAGCCATTCTATCCCAGCGCTTCCAGTCTGACGATAAGGTTCATCCTTGCGCTTATTTTTCTCATCGCCTGTCGCCATCTGAACGCAACTATGATGTGGGTAACCGCGAACTGCTCGCCATCCGCTTAGCCCTAGGCGAATGGCGACAGTGGTTGGAGGGGGCGACCGTTCCTTTTGTCGTTTGGACAGACCATAAGAACCTTGAGTACATCCGTTCTGCCAAACGACTTAATGCTCGTCAAGCTCGTTGGGCGTTGTTTTTCGCTCGTTTCGAGTTTGTGATTTCTTACCGTCCGGGTAGCAAGAACACCAAGCCTGATGCCTTATCCCGTCTTTTTAGTTCTTCTGTGGCTTCTACTGATCCCGAGGGGATTCTTCCTTATGGGCGTGTTGTTGGGTTGACAGTCTGGGGAATTGAAAGACAGGTTAAGCAAGCACTCACGCACACTGCGTTGCCGCGTGCTTGTCCTAGTAACCTTCTTTTCGTTCCTGTTTCCACTCGTCTGGCTGTTCTTCAGTGGGCTCACTCTGCCAAGTTAGCTGGTCATCCCGGTGTTCGAGGCACTCTTGCTTCTATTCGCCAGCGCTTTTGGTGGCCGACTCAGGAGCGTGACACGCGCCGTTTCGTGGCTGCTTGTTCGTACTGCGCGCAGACTAAGTCAGGTAACTCTCCTCCTGCCGGTCGTCTCAGACCGCTCCCCATTCCTTCTCGACCATGGTCTCACATCGCCCTAGACTTCATTACCGGTCTGCCTTTGTCTGCGGGAAGACTGTGATTCTTACGGTTGTCGATAGGTTCTCTAAGGCGGCACATTTCATTCCCCTCGCTAAACTTCCTTCCGCTAAGGAGACGGCACAAATCATCATCGAGAATGTGTTCAGAATTCATGGCCTCCCGTTAGACGCCGTTTCAGACAGAGGCCCGCAATTCACGTCACAGTTTTGGAGGGAGTTCTGTCGTTTGATTGGTGCGTCCGTCAGTCTCTCTTCCGGGTTTCATCCCCAGTCTAACGGTCAAGCAGAGAGGGCCAATCAGACGATTGGTCGCATACTACGCAGCCTTTCTTTCAGAAACCCTGCGTCTTGGGCAGAACAGCTCCCCTGGGCAGAATACGCTCACAACTCGCTTCCTTCGTCTGCTACCGGGTTATCTCCGTTTCAGAGTAGTCTGGGTTACCAGCCTCCTCTGTTCTCATCCCAGCTTGCCGAGTCCAGCGTTCCCTCCGCTCAAGCGTTTGTCCAACGTTGTGAGCGCACCTGGAGGAGGGTGAGGTCTGCACTTTGCCGTTACAGGGCACAGACTGTGAGAGCCGCCAATAAACGTAGGATTAAGAGTCCTAGGTATTGTTGCGGCCAGAGAGTGTGGCTTTCCACTCGCAACCTTCCTCTTACGACAGCTTCTCGTAAGTTGACTCCGCGGTTCATTGGTCCGTTCCGTGTCTCCCAGGTTGTCAATCCTGT
Organism: Oncorhynchus gorbuscha; assembly: GCF_021184085.1. Taxonomy (NCBI): domain Eukaryota; kingdom Metazoa; phylum Chordata; class Actinopteri; order Salmoniformes; family Salmonidae; genus Oncorhynchus; species Oncorhynchus gorbuscha. The sequence goes on from NC_060195.1 coordinate 27,646,574, forward strand.
CGCTGTGCGACTGCTTCTTCCGCGACATCTTCGTCGCGTCCATCCTGTCTTCCATGTCTCCTGTGTCAAGCCCTTTCTTCGCACCCCGTTCGTCTTCCCTCCCCCTCCCCGTCCTTGTCGAGAGCGCACCTATTTACAAGGTACGTAGGATCATGGACATGCGTTCTCGGGGACGGGGTCACCAATACTTAGTGGATTGGGAGGGTTACGGTCCTGAGGAGAGGAGTTGGGTTCCGTCTCGGGACGTGCTGGACCGTTCACTGATTGATGATTTCCTCCGTTGCCGCCAGGATTCCTCCTCGAGTGCGCCAGGAGGCGCTCGGTGAGTGGGGGGGTACTGTCATGTTTTGTCTTATATTGTCTTGTCATTTTGCTTTTCCTTCTGTTCGTTTTCCCCCTGCTGGTCTTTTTAGGTTCGTTCCCCTTTTTTCTCTCTCCCTCTCTCTCTCTCTTCTCCCTATCGTTCCGTTCCTGCTCCCAGCTGTTCCTATTCCCCTAATCAATCATTTAGTCTTCCCACACCTGTTCCCTATCTTTTCCCCTGATTAGAGTCCCTATTTCTCCCCTTGTTTTCCGTTTCTGCCCTGTCGGATCCTTGTATATTGTTCACCGTGCTGTGTCTTTGTATCGCCCTGTCGTGTCGTGTTTCCCTCAGATGCTGCGTGGTGAGCAGGTGTCTGAGTCTGCTACGGTCAAGTGCCTTCCCGAGGCAACCAGCAGTTTATGAGCGAGTCTCCAGTCTGTTCTCGTCATTACGAGTGGAATTGTTCTTTATGTTTTATTTACCGCTCCGTATTGTCTAGGAGTATTGAATATTTACTTTACTAGATTAAAGACTCTGTTTTCGCCAAGTCGCTTTTGGGTCCTCATTCACCTGCATAACAATAGGGGGCTGTTTTTATAGGAGGGGTGTATAGTATGGGGTATAGGGGGCTGTTTATAGGATTTGTGCAAGTAATTAACTACGGAAAAGACTAAGAAGATGTTTATTAAGTTGAACTACCAACATGCAACTGCAAAATGTAGTTAAATTACTAGCTGACTTACTAGCTGACTTGCCTGCCTGCCTGTCTCTCTCTCTCTCTCTCTCTTAATTCAATGTAAGGGCAATTTAAGGGCATATGTTAACATTGCCAAAGCAAGTAGATAATAAACAATAAAAATTAACAGTAAACATTACACTCACAAAAGTTCCAAAATAATAGACATTTCAAATGTCATTATGTGCAAATAGTTAAAGTACAAAAGGGAAACTAAATCAACATAAATATGGGTTGTATTTACACTAATTGCCCTTGTAGTAACAGGTCACAAATCTTGTTGATGTGATGTCACACTGTGGTATTTCACCCAGTAGATATGGGAGTTTATCAAAATTGGGTTTGTTTTCAAATTCTTTGTGAATCTGTGTAATCTGAGTGGATCTGTGTAATTTGTGTCTCTAATATGGTCATACATTTGGCAGGAGGTTAGGAAGTGCAGCTCAGTTTCCACCTCATTTTGAGGGCAGTGTGCACATAGCCCATCTTCTCTTTAAGAGCCAGGTCTGCCTACGGCGGCATCTCTCGATAGCAAGGCTATGCTCACTGAGTCTATCTCTCTCGCTCTTTCTCTCTCTCTGCAGGGTGACCGGGGGACGATGGGGAAGAGAGGTCTGAAGGGCGGGAAGGGGGAGCAGGGTCCTCCTGGACTGGACCAGCCCTGTCCTGTGGTATGTCAACCTTCACCTTTCATCCATGACCGTATGGACATTTGAGCCAGACTGGATAAACTATGTAACCACTTTGTGTTTTTTTTCATCTCTATTTCTATGATTTCCAATGGATGTTTTCGTCTGTCTGTGGGAGGGATGTATGTTCAGAGTATGTGTAACAGTGGGTTGGCTCTTGCTGACAGGGTTCTAATGGGACTAAAGGACTTTCTGATGAAGGGGTACAGTCCACCCCTCCTCCTCTTCCTCCTTCTGGCCCTGAGCCCCCCTGTCCTTTGGTACAGTATCTTTCCCTGTTCCCACCTTTCGACCTCTTTTCACATTTTTGCGTCTGCCTGTTCCGTCACTCTATCCCATGCACTGTTTCCCTTAGCCTGTTGTTCCATGTGTGTTTTCTCTCTGAAATCTGTCATCTCCTAACATCAGCAGGCTGGATTGTCACAGGAATCTTAAAATCAGCATGTTTTATTATGAAAATGATGCAGAGTTGTGTTGTGGTCTGGATGTGGTTGTCAGTGTGCTGACTGCATGTGGTATGGTAAAGTTCTTTGGTGTTTTCACCCCACATGACATGAAACTGCACCACTAACCACCCCTCCCTTGTTCTGTTACCACTAGGGGCAAGATGGACTGCCCATACCAGGATGTTGGCACAAGGTGAGTGGGGATTTGAATGTCCAGTGTGGCTTAATACCTGCCTGAGTAGTATGTAGTACATTCATTAATACCTGCCTGAGTAGTATGTAGTACATTCATTAATACCTGCCTGAGTAGTATGTAGTACATTCATTAATACCTGCCTGAGTAGTATGTAGTACATTCATTAATACCTGCCTGAGTAGTATGTAGTACATTCATTAATACCTGCCTGAGTAGTATGTAGTACATTCATTAATACCTGCCTGAGTAGTATGTAGTACATTCATTAATACCTGCCTGAGTAGTATGTAGTACATTCATTAATACCTGCCTGAGTAGTATGTTGTACATTCATTAATACCTGCCTGAGTAGTATGTAGTACATTCATTAATACCTGCCTGAGTAGTATGTAGTACATTCATTAATACCTGCCTGAGTAATATGCAGTACATTCATTAATACCTGCCTGAGTAATATATAGTACATTCATTAATACCTGCCTGGGTAATATGCAGTACATTCATTAATACCTGCCTGAGTAGTATGTAGTACATTCATTAATACCTGCCTGAGTAGTATGTAGTACATTCATTAATACCTGCCTGAGTAGTATGTAGTACATTCATTAATACCTGCCTGAGTAATAAGTAGCATGTTCATTAATACATGCCTGAGTAGTATGTAGTACATTCATTAATACCTGCCTGGGTAATATGCAGTACATTCATTAATACCTGCCTGAGTAGTATGTAGTACATTCATTAATACCTGCCTGAGTAGTATGTAGTACATTCATTAATACCTGCCTGAGTAGTATGTAGTACATTCATTAATACCTGCCTGAGTAATAAGTAGCATGTTCATTAATACATGCCTGAGTAGTATGTAGTACATTCATTAATACCTGCCTGAGTAATATGTAGTACATTCATTAATACCTGCCTGAGTAATATGTACTACATTCATTAATACCTGCCTGAGTAATATGTACTACATTCATTAATAGCTGCCTGAGTAATATGTACTACATTCATTAATACCTGCCTGAGTAATATGTAGTACATTCATTAATACCTGCCTGAGTAATATGTACTACATTCATTAATACCTGCCTGAGTAGTATGTAGTACATTCATTAATACCTGCCTGAGTAATATGTAGTACATTCATTTG